>NC_050189.1:16834627-16837127 GCF_008315115.2 Sander lucioperca
TACCTGCCTCTCGACTCTGAGTCTTTCTACACGTTAGATATTATTATACTAGTATTTAGATATTATTATACTAGTATTTAGATATTATTATACTAGTATTTAGATAGTTATTATACTAGGATTTAACGTGTTTTAATATTAAAGGGGTGATAGAATGATTATATAGGGTATCTCACCCTGTTCCTTAAGGTCTCCTAATAGGGTATGTAACATTGGTTGGGCTGTTCTGTGGCCCTTAACTACCCTGTGAATATGGCTCTATTTGTAACAAGAGCTTTTCTTCCAAATATGGTCTGCTCATGAATATTTAGATGAGCTGCGTGCTGATTGGTTGAGGAACCACATACACATACATCGGAGACGAGACAGCAGGTCTCATATTTCAGACACTGCAATGTTTCGTTACTAAATTCACTTCTGAGACTTTTTTATGCGAGAAATCAACTATGTAAAGCTGAAATATGGGCTGTTTTACGAAAACTGATGGCTAATTCTAAATTTGGTAAGACGTGTTCGACTTCAGGAGCTCCACACAGTCTGACAAGACTGCGCTCCGTACCCAGGAGAAAGTCACCTTTTCTGGGTTACTGACTACCGGGGCTCGGGGCTCCGTGGAGCTGGCCGGCTGCCAGCATAACTATGGTATTTTTACAGTTTGAATTTCGTCACGCCGCTTATATTACAGCTACCCCAAGGTCTTACAAATCTAACAATGGTGTCCGATTTCAATTTAATGCATTTTTGTGACTTTTCAGAGGTCTAAGAGGCAGTCCTTCAAGAAAAAAAAATGTCAAAGTTTTTTTGTGATTGTTGCGGGCAAAAATGCTTGATTATGCGGCACGTTTTCTTAAAAAATGCGATGGAATATGCGGGATATTTATGCGATGAAATTGCGGGAACTTGGAAAAACTGCGGTTTCATCGTGGCTTCATCGCGGGGTTTGCAGCTTTTCGATGATGTTCACGTCGCGTGATTACGTCACTTCATTGTGTGAAGTAAACGCAACATTTTTCAACTTTCTGCTAAGATATGTGTGACTTTTTTGCAACGAAAATGCGGGGATTATGAAATCATGCAAGCCCCGCATATTTTGCGGGGAAATCGGCAATTTAAGCGGCAAAAGTGCGGCATATTTGAAGAAATGCGCCCCCCCCACTTCGACTGATTGTGCGTTGAATTATGAGATCACATAATCACGTTTTTCTGGAGGGACTGAAGAGGAGGCTAGCTAGCTCTCATTGATAGAGCTCCATCCACCAACTCAACAAACATATCCGTTTTAAAATGAACTGGAAGCTGTGGTGAGAGATCGCGGGCGTAACGAGCTCGCTGACCGCGCTCTCACTCACTCTCACACACAGCGGCCATTTGGCAGGAAGAGGGGAGCTGCAGGCCCTGGCGCTCCGTCAGGGCCGCGGCGTTTACAGAGCTCTCAAGTGTCACGCATTGAGCGTGAGTGACAGTCATTCATTCGGTCTTTTGTAACGCACTCCCACCACACATTGTATTTCTCACACGGAAAAACTATTTATAATATATTCAAAATGTTTTTGCAAGTTCCCGCAATTTCATCGCATAAAAATCCCGCATATTCCATCGCATTTTTTAAGAAAACGTGCCACATAATCAAGCATTTTTGCCTGCAACAATCACAAAAAAACTTGACTTTTTTTTTTTCTTGAAGGACTGCCTCTTAGACCTCTGAAAAGTCACAAAAATGCATTAAATTGAAATCGGACACCATTGTTAGATTTGTAAGACCTTGGGGTAACTGTAATATAAGCGGCGTGACGAAATTCAAACTGTAAAAATACCATAGTTATGCTGGCAGCCGGCCAGCTCCACGGAGCCCCGAGCCCCGGTAGTCAGTAACCCAGAAACGGTGACTTTCTCCTGGGTACGGAGCGCAGTCTCGTCAGACTGTGTGGAGCTCCTGAAGTCGAACACGTCTTACCAAATTTAGAATTAGCCATCAGTTTTCGTAAAACAGCCCATATTTCAGCTTTACATAGTTGATTTCTCGCATAAAAAAGTCTCAGAAGTGAATTTAGTAACGAAACATTGCAGTGTCTGAAATATGAGACCTGGTGTCTCGTCTCTGATGTATGTGTATGTGGTTCCTCAACCAATCAGCACGCAGCTCATCTAAATATTCATGAGCAGACTATATTTGGAAGAAAAGCTCTTGTTACAAATAGAGCCATATTCACAGGGAATCAAGCTCGTCTCCCCTGGAGTTCTTAGTCGAGCCCGCCACTCATCAGCCAATCAAAACAAAGAAAGGGGCTACACAATAGCCAATCAGAAAATAGCACTATTGTATCTGGGTAAGATTTAACGCAACAACCAATGAAAAAAGAAGCATAGAGCAGCGTACAGACACTTCCCTAAACGTTCACTCATTCAGAGACCAGAGACCCAAACGGGGCTCAGACTACGGTGCAGGTGGATTATTTTCTGAAATATAGTGACTATTATAACTTTATCTTTCTCAAAATAT
>NC_050189.1:16839627-16844627 GCF_008315115.2 Sander lucioperca
TAGTAAATCTATCTCTGTCAGCGCTGTACTCTTCTGTTGGGGGGAACATGGCTTACAACCACTGTCCAGAGGGACCTCACTGGGATCAGCTCTGGTCTCTGGACCCAGAGGTCGGGGGTTCAACCCCCAGGGTAATATTCATGGTTATTAAACAACAACAGGACCAGACGCTGGTTCTGGGACAACACGTCTTTTATTTCTGAATGTTTAGTTGATAATATAGTGAAGGAAATCAGCTGAATGAAGAATCAGTTTTAAGAATACACAGTAATTGTATTTTTAATTAATAAACAATTATTAATAATTATTATTAACAGTTATTATCAAAAGTTATTACAGTTGCATTCTCCTCCTGTATCACAGAAAGGTCAAATATACACTTATATTTTCTATCTGGACATTTTGGATAAAAAGATCATCACCACTCATGTCTGTTTCCAGTCTTTATGCTAAGCTAAGCTAGCTGTTTCCCCTGTTTCCAGTCTTTATGCTAAGCTAAGCTAGGCTAGCTGTTGCCTCCTGTTTCCAGTCCTTATGCTAGGCTAGCTGTTTCACCTGTTTCCAGTCTTTATGCTAAGCTAAGTTAGGCTAGCTGTTTCCCCCTGTTTCCAGTCTTTATGCTTTTTCTGCTATTTTTGTCACTTTTTCTGCTATTGTTCTCATTTTTTTTGCTATTTTTGTCACTTTTTCTGCTTTTTTTGTCACTTTTTCTGCTATTTTTGTCACTTTTTCTGTTATTTTTGTCACTTTTTTGCTATTTTTGTCACTTTTTCTGCTATTTTTGGCATTTGTTTTTCTATTTTTGTCACTTTTTCTGCTATTTTTGGCACTTTTTCTGCTATTTTTGTCACTTTTTTTGCTATTTCTGTCACTTTTTTCTGCTATTTTTGTCACTTTTTTTGCTATTTTTGTCACTTTTTCTGCTATTTTTGTCACTTTTTTCTGCTATTTTTGTCACTTTTTTCTGCTATTTTTGGCACTTTTTTTGCTATTTTTGTCACTTTTTCTGCTATTTTTGGCACTTTTTTCTGCTATTTTTGGCACTTTTTTTGCTATTTTTGTCACTTTTTCTGCTATTTTTGTCACTTTTTTCTGCTATTTTTGTCACTTTTTTCTGCTATTTTTGGCACTTTTTTTGCTATTTTTGTCACTTTTTCTGCTATTTTTGGCATTTGTTTTTCTATTTTTGTCACTTTTTCTGCTATTTTTGGCACTTTTTCTGCTATTTTTGGCACTTTTTTTGCTATTTTTGGCACTTTTTTTTGCTATTTTTGGCACTTTTTTTTGCTATTTTTGTCACTTTTTCTGCTATTTTTGGCATTTGTTTTTCTATTTTTGTCACTTTTTCTGCTATTTTTGGCACTTTTTCTGCTATTTTTGGCACTTTTTTTGCTATTTTTGGCACTTTTTTTTGCTATTTTTGGCACTTTTTTCTGCTATTTCTGTCACTTTTTTCTGCTATTTTTGGCACTTTTTTTTGCTATTTTTGGCACTTTTTTCTGCTATTTTTGTCACTTTTTTTGCTATTTCTGTCACTTTTTTCTGCTATTTTTGTCACTTTTTTTGCTATTTCTGTCACTTTTTTCTGCTATTTTTGGCACTTTTTTTGCTATTTTTGGCACTTTTTTCTGCTATTTTTGTCACTTTTTTTGCTATTTTTGGCACTTTTTTCTGCTATTTTTGTCACTTTTTTCTGCTATTTTTGGCACTTTTTTTTGCTATTTTTGGCACTTTTTTCTGCTATTTTTGGCACTTTTTTCTGCTATTTTTGGCACTTTTTTTGCTATTTTTGGCACTTTTTTCTGCTATTTTTGGCACTTTTTTCTGCTATTTTTGGCACTTTTTTCTGCTATTTTTGGCACTTTTTTTTGCTATTTTTGGCACTTTTTTCTGCTATTTTTGGCACTTTTTTTGCTATTTTTGGCACTTTTTTCTGCTATTTTTGGCACTTTTTTTTGCTATTTTTGGCACTTTTTTCTGCTATTTTTGTCACTTTTTTCTGCTATTTTTGTCACTTTTTTTGCTATTTTTGGCACTTTTTTCTGCTATTTTTGGCACTTTTTTCTGCTATTTTTGGCACTTTTTTCTGCTATTTTTGTCACTTTTTTCTGCTATTTTTGTCACTTTTTTCTGCTATTTTTGTCACTTTTTTGAAGTTTTTGTCACTTTTTCGATATTTTTTTAATTAGCATGTAAAATTGACTAAAACACCCAAATTCAAAGAAAGTAGTGAACTGATCATCATGATAACTTGTGAAGAGCGTTGCACGGAACCATCCACGTTATTTGAAAGAAAACCCAAATTTCTGATGTAGAAACTTTTAGAAAATGGGTCAAATTTGACCCAGAGGACAACAGGAGGGATAACATTTGATAGATTATCTAAAATGTAAAATATAAATGATTAAATGCATTGCTTTCTCTGTGTGATTACCTTTGCTGAGTGGTGATTGGCTGACACCGAGGAGAAGAAGGAGCTGGAAGAACAGATCTGAATACTATTAACACTCAGTAATAACTACGGCTGTCAACGCGTTAATCGCGATGCAATTCATTTTTTTTAATCGCATTAATTGCGTTAATCGCATTAATCGCAGAAATTCTGAGAAATTAAAAGAAATTAATCGTTTGACAGCCCTATTTAGGAGTTACTAAACACTATATGGACTCTGGTAAGGATAGGGATTTGTAGTTTTTTAAGTTAGGTACTTGGAAGAATTGTGCAATAATGACAGATTCACACATTTTTCTTTTGTTTCAGTAAATAAATAATTACAAATCTTAAAATCAAGTTCATAAAGTAACTTTCTTTGCATTCATTTGATTCCCAATCAAGATCCACTGGTAAGAATTACTTTCAATTGTTAATATGGACTTAAAAACTGTTCTGAAATGCAAAATAATAGAATATAATCATGTGATAAAACATGCGATTAATCGCGATTAACTATAGAACTTCAGCGATTAATCGCGATTAAAAAAAAAGAATCGTTTGACAGCCCTATAATCACTTCATTTACTAACCCATCCACAATCTGCTTTTCATTTTCTGCAATCTCGTATAAACCAAATATGTCAAACTTTCAGGTTGATTACTAATGATACCAGTACAGGTTGATTACTAATGGTACCAGTACAGGTTGATTACTAATGGTACCAGTACAGGTTGATTACTAATGGTACCAGTACAGGTTGATTAATGATACCAGTACAGGTTGATTAATGATACCAGTACAGGTTGATTACTAATGATACCAGTACAGGTTGATTAATGGTACCAGTACAGGTTGATTAATGGTACCAGTACAGGTTGATTACTAATGATACCAGTACAGGTTGATTAATGGTACCAGTACAGGTTGATTAATGATACCAGTACAGGTTGATTAATGGTACCAGTACAGGTTGATTACTAATGATACCAGTACAGGTTGATTACTAATGGTACCAGTACAGG
This sequence comes from Sander lucioperca, assembly GCF_008315115.2. Taxonomy (NCBI): domain Eukaryota; kingdom Metazoa; phylum Chordata; class Actinopteri; order Perciformes; family Percidae; genus Sander; species Sander lucioperca. Next base: position 16,843,085 of record NC_050189.1, read on the forward strand.
TTGATTACTAATGGTACCAGTACAGGTTGATTAATGGTACCAGTACAGGTTGATTAATGATACCAGTACAGGTTGATTAATGGTACCAGTACAGGTTGATTAATGGTACCAGTACAGGTTGATTAATGGTACCAGTACAGGTTGATTAATGGTACCAGTACAGGTTGATTAATGATACCAGTACAGGTTGATTAATGGTACCAGTACAGGTTGATTAATGATACCAGTACAGGTTGATTAATGATACCAGTACAGGTTGATTAATGATACCAGTACAGGTTGATTAATGGTACCAGTACAGGTTGATTAATGGTACCAGTACATGTTGATTAATGGTACCAGTACAGGTTGATTAATGGTACCAGTACAGGTTGATTAATGGTACCAGTACATGTTGATTAATGGTACCAGTACAGGTTGAACTATCCATCATACTCACATCAGTACTGTGGTTGCTGTGCCTGGTGTGGTAGGAGGGACGAGGGATACGGGCCCTTATATAGCTTGGAAAGGGGAGGGTCCCCCCCCCCCGATACTGACTCCCCCCTTATGAACTTCTAATGTCAATGAAACTCATCATGAATCAATATAGTGTATTTGTTTTATTAGTGTGTGTGTGTGTGTTTGTAGGTGTGTGTGTGTGTGTGTGTGTGTGTGTGTGTGTGTGTGTTTGTAGGTGTGTGTGTGTGTGTGTGTGTCTGTGTGTGTGTCTGTGTGTGTGTGTGTGTGTGTGTGTGTCTCTGTGTGTGTGTCTCTCTGTGTGTGTGTGTGTGTGTGTGTCTGTGTGTCTAAGTGTGTGTGTGTGTGTGTGTCTCTGTGTGTCTCTGTGTGTGTGTGTGTGTGTGTCTGTGTGTGTGTGTGTGTGTGTGTGTCTCTCTGTGTGTGTGTCTGTGTGTCTATGTGTGTGTGTGTACCAGTATGTAAATGTTACAGTATTTTACTGTAAATAGACAGTTTCTTACCGTATTATTTGAATGTACAGTAATATACCGGCTGCAGTGTACTTCCCACCTTTTCCTCTATGTTCCCAAGATGCATTGGTGTTAACAGTAAATACCTGTAGTCTGTTACATCAAAGGTTTACAGTGTATTTATAATAATATTAAACCCTGGGAATCATGAACGGTGTGTAATTAATCATGATTTCTGTAGTTCTTTATGTATTTAAGGCTGATCTTAATCTGTGTTTACTTGTGAGAGGAGATGAAGATAAAACAATGAAAATAATAATAAATATAATTAATAAATGCTACAAGGGACAGTCAATAAAGAAAGCACTGTAAATTAAATAGGCGATATTGTCCTCTAGTATGAGTAGTAGTAATAACAGTATTTTAATTGTAATTACATTTTTTAATTTAAATTTTTTAATTTCTAATTTTTTAATTTCTAATTTTTTAGTTTTTTAATGTTTTCATTTTTAATTTTCGTAATTTTCGTAATTTTTTAATTTTTTAATTTTTTAATTTTTTAATTTTTTAAAATTTATTTTTTGTTTTAATTTATGTTTTTTTTTCTTTAGTTTGTTTTTATTGTTTTTCAT
>NC_050189.1:16852127-16862127 GCF_008315115.2 Sander lucioperca
TGGTCTGGCTGTTCTTCATGTTAACTATGGTCTGGCTGTTCTTCATGGTAACTATGGTCTGGCTGTTCTTCATGGTAACTATGGTCTGGCTGTTCTTCATGTTAACTATGGTCTGGCTGTTCTTCATGTTAACTATGGTCTGGCTGTTCTTCATGTTAACTATGGTCTGGCTGTTCTTCATGTTAACTATGGTCTGGCTGTTCTTCATGTTAACTATGGTCTGGCTGTTCTTCATGTTAACTATGGTCTGGCTGTTCTTCATGTTAACTATGGTCTGGCTGTTCTTCAGTCCACAGTGTGAGCTGTTCGGTGGGTTCTGGAGAGTTCAGCATCGAGGAACTGGTCCAGCACATCGTGGACCGGCAGAGAACCAAACCACAGCCGCGCACGCACGCCTGCCTCTGCAACACCGGCCCCGGTAACTGTGACATCACTGTGACATCACTGTGACATCACTGATAACATCTACATGCGCACAGCAGGTTTTCTTCCACCAATTTTTAAAGCTTAATTTATTTATTTTGTGTGTGTGTGTGTGTGTGTGTGTGTGTGTGTGTGTGTGCGTGTGTGTGTGCGTGTGTGTGTGCGTGTGTGTGTGCGTGCGTGTGTGTGTGTGCGTGCGTGCGTGCGTGTTAAGTCTCTACAGGAGTCAACATTCCCCACCGCTGTAACAGCACCAAGCATCGCATAATCTCCCCCAAACTGCCCCCCTCCTCCTGCAGCCTCTCCCCCTCCCCCCGGGCCTCTGAGGGGGGGGAGGCAGGGAGAGGGGGGGGAGGAGAAGCCAAACTGCCCCCCCTGCAGGCTCAGAGCAGCCCCGTCGCATCACCCTCCCCCTCGTCCACGTAAGACACACACACACACACACACACACACATACACACACACACACCAAGGTTATAATCGTTAACGAAAACGAACGAAATAACGAAAACTAGGTAGGAAAAAACATTGTCGTTAACTGAAATAAAAATAAAAACGAGGCATTACAAAAAACGATAATTAAACTAAAACTGTAATGTCTGTTTGCAAAACTAACTAAAATAAAATAAAATTATCGAGTAAATGTCCTTAGTTTTCGTCTTTGTCGATCTTTCATAGAGCAAATAACGTTATATCTCTCCGACCGTGACATTTCCCGTAGACATGTATAGTTTCCGACTGGGAACCCAGAAATTCCGACATTCCACGTCAACTTGAACACAACATGTCCGTGGCTCCGTGCCATCATAGCGGTAGAACGGCAGTCCTATTTGATTATGACTGTGTCAGATTAAAGCGCCTCTCAGTGGAAGGTGGTAAAATATGTTGTCAATTTATTACAGGGAAAAATCACACGAATTTGAAAGTACATTTGAGAAGCGCGCACAAGCTAGGAGGCTAACCTAGCTTAGCTTAACAAGGTAAAGGAGAACGCAAAGCCCCCTTTCCCCGAAACAGAAGCTAACCCCGGTAACGTTACAGGCATGGATGTATGGGTACAGGGCATGGATGTATGGGTACAGGGCATGGATGTATGGGTACAGGGCATGGATGTATGGGTACAGGGCATGGATGTATGGGTACAGGGCATGATGTATGGGTACAGGGCATGGATGTATGGGTACAGGGCATGGATGTATGGGTACAGGGCATGGATGTATGGGTACAGGGTATGGATGTATGGGTACAGGGCAGGATGTATGGGTACAGGGCATGGATGTATGGGTACAGGGCATGGATGTATAGGTACAGGGCATGGATGTTTGGGTACAGGGTATGGATGTATGGGTACAGGGCAGGATGTATGGGTACAGGGCATGGATGTATGGGTACAGGGCATGATGTATGGGTACAGGGCATGATGTATGGGTACAGGGCATGATGTATGGGTACAGGGCATGATGTATGGGTACAGGGCATGGATGTATGGATACAGGGCATGGATGTATGGATACAGGACATGGATGTATGGGTACAGGGCATGGATGTATGGGTACAGGGCATGGATGTATGGGTACAGGGCATGGATGTATGGATACAGGGTATGGATGTATGGGTACAGGGCATGGATGTATGGATACAGGGTATGGATGTATGGGTACAGGGCATGATGTATGGGTACAGGGCATGATGTATGGGTACAGGGCAAGGATGTATGGGTACAGGGCATGGATGTATGGGTACAGGGCATGGATGTATGGGTACAGGGCATGATGTATGGGTACAGGGCATGGATGTATGGGTACAGGGCATGGATGTATGGATACAGGGCATGGTGTATGGGTACAGGGCATGGATGTATGGGTACAGGGCATGGATGTATGGGTACAGGGCATGATGTATGGGTACAGGGCATGGATGTATGGGTACAGGGCATGGATGTATGGGTACAGGGCATGGATGTATGGGTACAGGGCATGGATGTATGGGTACAGGGCATGGATGTATGGGTACAGGGCATGGATGTATGGATACAGGGCATGGATGTATGGATACAGGGTATGGATGTATGGGTACAGGGCATGGATGTATGGGTACAGGGCATGGATGTATGGGTACAGGGCATGATGTATGGGTACAGGGCATGATGTATGGGTACAGGGCATGGATGTATGGGTACAGGGCATGGATGTATGGGTACAGGGTATGATGTATGGGTACAGGGCATGGATGTATGGGTACAGGGCATGGATGTATGGGTACAGGGCATGGATGTATGGATACAGGGCATGGATGTATGGGTACAGGGCATGGATGTATGGGTACAGGGCATGGATGTATGGATACAGGGCATGGATGTATGGGTACAGGGCATGGATGTATGGGTACAGGGCCAGCTGCAGCATGACAGAGAACACTACAGGAAGGCTTTCATCGGCGACCTGACAGCTGCTGGTTAGTAAATACGCAGGAACACCAAAAACGGGAGGAAGCGTGGGTTAATATATATTAATATAATATTAATAATATTAATATACTGGGATGTCTACACAACTGTGTGAGTCGATTGACTTCTAAAAGTTCGCCACTTTACTCAAACCAAAGTTGAAAACACCTGTTGATGTCTTCTTTAGTCTGTTGGATATTTAGGTTTTTCCTGGAACACGTCACATTTTGCACTTATACTGCAGCGTCTTGTGTAGACTGTTTACATATTTATGACCATATGTAGGCTACATTTTATGTACTGGTGTTATTGTTGAATACATTGTGAATACATATTTCTAAAATTGTATGATGTTTTTGTTGAGTTATTACACAATACTTTTTCTGACCTTTTTGAATCCCTCGACAAATAACCCATATTACAAAAAAAGACTAAAACTAATAAAAACTAAACTAAAACTAAACATTTTCAAAAAATAAAAACTAAACTAAACTAGCAAACCCACTATAAAAACTAATTAAAACTAAACTGAATTTGAAAACAAAAAGTCAAAACGAAATAAAAATAAAAACTAATGAAAAATGCAAAACTATAATAACCTTGACACACACACACACACACACACACACACACACACACACACACACACACAGACACTGACACTGACACACAGACATTGACACACAGACACACACACACACACACACACACACACACAGACACTGACACACACAGACACACACGCAGACATTGACACACACAGACACACACACACACACACACACACACACAGACATTGACACACACAGACACAAACACACACACACACACACACACACACAGACATTGACACACACAGACACACACAGACACACACACACACACACAGACACACACACACACACACACACACACACAGACACTGACACACAGACACACACGCAGACACACACACACGTATATCTGTGTATAATCTGTTTTTTCTGTGTATAATGTGTGTTTTCTGTGTATAATGTGTGTTTTCTGTGTACAATGTGTGTATAATGTGTGTGTTTTCTGTGTATAATGGTGTTTTCTATGTATAATCTGTGTAAAATGTGTGTTTTCTGTGTATAATCTGTGTAAAATGTGTGTTTTCTGTGTATAATGTGTGTTTTCTGTGTATAATCTGTGTAAAATGTGTGTTTTCTGTGTATAATGTGTGCTCTATTTCGTTTCTACTGACCGCCAGAGGCGGTGCTTTCAGCACCTGGATGTCATTCGCACACACGTGCAGGTCGAGTGTTTGTATCATCTGTGTCAGCTGTGACCTGGGTGACGTACGCCCTGTGCTGCGGCACAAAGGGCAGGCCCACCCAGGAAGTGACCTCTTGGCAATCTTCTCGCGTTGGTAAGCAGGTTTTCGAGTTTCAAACAGATTTTGGCGTCGCTCGGAGTCTTGTTGCCCAAACGGGTTGGAGCTGTGAATTTACGCCCTCCAAAAGACTGCGACTAGCCACCTTAACACGACTGCACTCATTACATAAGGTAAGACCGATTTTTTAGTGAGTTAATGTTGCGTTACGGCCACGCCGCTTGGCCGACTTATAGTCAGCGGTGTCGGTGTACACGCCGTTCCTGAGAAGGGCGAAGATACGGGGAGAGTCCCTCCCGCAAACTTTCTTTTCTTGTAACAGAATGCAGTAGTGGTCTCGCTTTGACTGCGTTCGTTCAAATTCTCCCGGTCAGTCATCTGAGGTTTGTTTTTTTCAGTTGTTGGGTACACGCTCATAAGTTCATGGCGCGGTGAGTATCATTTCCTAGTTATTGTTATTATTGTAGTTGTTAACGCTGTTGGGCTGCAGGCCATTTAGGCTCAGCTTTTGTTTAGACGTTTGTTGAGACGCTATAGCGTGAGATAAGGTTGGCGTCGGCGGCGCGTGCTCGTAGCGTAGCCACCCCGTAATTGAGTTGATTAAGAAGCCTTTTGCCGCTGCTCTGGTTTAATGGGTCTTCCTTTGTTTGACAATCGTGGTGCGTGAGTGTGCTCGCTCGGACGCCTCACGACCGCACCGCATATCCCGTTTCACGGCAAAAGGAGATTTTCAGTTTTTGACATTCATTGCTTCATGTGTGTTCGCTCCAGATGGCGCTACGTTATATAGTGGCATTAAGTTATTTTCGCCTTAAGACAGCAGGGATTGTCTACATCATATTGTAGCGTCACTGGCAACAACAACAGCACCTGGGACAGTGTGACACCTTAACCACGGTGCAGGCTGCCTGCTTGCAGCATGAGTGAAGGCGCAGCTAGACAGTCAGTGACAATGTTTATGACCTGTTTTGACTGCTGGGCCCCTCTTGAGCCAGATGACGGCCACAGATTCCTGCCTGGGCATTGACCACCTATGGCAGGGGCTAACAGAGCTGGCGTGCATGAATTGCGCTAGCCTAAGCCTGGCGGTGCGGTCAGCCAGACTGGCTCAGCTAGGGAGGACCACTGGGGCTCAGCGCCTCCGCCACACAGGGACAGTCCTCCACCCCCAAGTCCTCACAAGCGTAGACGGACTGAGAAATGTGAAAATCCTAGTACAGGCAAACGTTAAAAGGTTGCCCTGTCACAAAAGGTGGACAGTTTGACGTCTGAATTTGCACAGATTAAGGCTCTCCTTCAGACATTACAGCCTTCAGGTGCAGGGGCAGGTAGTGGTCTCGCTACAGCCCAACGACGGTCACCACCGCCTCCAGTATTATCACCGGCATTTGAAAGCCAGGAGGACGATGTCCTCTCCACTAGGGCTTCGGAGAGCTTAACTCTTGGCCAAGTGGAGTATGTAGAGGAGGTGGGTGATGACGGGGCGGGGCAGGCCAGGACTTCAGCTGCTCTCGTCCTGGCTCTCGGGAAACAGGCAGTGAAAGGGGAGGGCGGCCAAATCTGGCACCCGAACCCATCTCGGCTGAAACTTTGGGTCTGGCCTCCGAAGGGCCAGAGCCATTGATAGGGCTCTGTGAGCCAGCAGTGGTGCGGACTATTCACAGTTCCCGGGCACCCTCCACCAATGTGCTCTATGCTAATAAGTGGAAGATTTTTGCAAAGTGGTGCCAAGCTCAAAAGCAGGAGCCAACACAGTGCTCCATACCGGGTATACTCAGTTTTCTCCAGTCACTCCTTGATCGGGGCCTCGCAGCCTCCACAGTCAGGGTGTATATTGCCGCCATCTCATCTATGCACAATAGAGTGGAGGGGGTGACTATTGGGTCCCACACTCTGGTGACCCGCTTCCTAAAGGGGGCTCAGCGATTGAGGCCTCCTTGGCGAAACCCGGTGCCCTCCCGGGACTTGCCCCTTTTTTTGCGTGCACTGGGCAAAACCCCCGTTTGAACCCCTGGGGGGTATAGAGTTGAACTGGCTGTCCATGAAGACAGCCTTTCTCTTGGCCATTACATCAGCAAAGCGGCTAGGAGAGCTACATGCTTTTTCCGTGAACGGAGAGTGTCTGCATTGGCATCTGGGGGATACAGGAGTAACCTTATGGCTGAACCCCTCTTTTCTCCCAAAGACCTTTTCGTCCTCATACATCAACCATCCTCTTAGGCTGGCAGCCTTTGAACCCCGAGATCGGGGGTCTGAACTGGGGTTGAGCACGGAGCTTTTGTGCCCCGTACGGGCACTCGGGATTTATCTTCAGGAGACCGCCCAAATCCGGCAGTCAGACGCATTGTTTGTCTGTCATACAGAGCCAAGACGGGGCCTTGCCCTGTCCAAACAGCTGCTGTCCAGATGGATAGCCGAGACCATCGGCCATGCTTACAGGAGCAGTGGTCTTCCAAGCCCTTCTCCTGTTCGGGGGCACTCCACCAGGAGTGTGTCTACATCGTGGGCAGTCCTACGAGGCGTGCTCCTCTCTGACATTTGTGCGGCAGCTTCATGGTCCTCACCCTGCACATTTGCTAGATTCTACAGGGTTAATGTTGTACCACATAACCCAGTGGCTGCAGCCGTACCTCCTACACCTTCACAGCATCCCCAACAGGCAGGTAACAATTCCTCCTGACTTTGTTGATATTATCCATCCAGGTGCTGAAGGCCTCTGGCGGTCAGTAGAAACTAAATAGAACCGTGGTTACATACGTAACCATCGTTTTCTCTGTATAATCTGTGTATAATGTGTGTTTTCTGTGTATAATTTGTGTATGATGTGTGTATAATGTGTGTATAATGTGTGTATTCTGTGTATAATTTGTGTATGATGTGTGTTTTCTGTATATAATGTGTGTATAATGTGTGTATAATGTGTGTATTGTGTATAATGTGTGTATAATGTGTGTTTTCTGTGTATAATGTGTGTATAATGTGTGTTTTCTGTGTATAATGTGTGTTTTCTGTGTATAATGTGTGTATAATGTGTGTTTTCTGTGTATAATGTGTTTTCTGTGTATAATGTGTGTTTTCTGTGTATAATGTGTTTTCTGTGTATAATGTGTGTATAATGTGTGTTTTCTGTGTAGTGTATAATGTGTTTTCTGTGTATAATGTGTGTATAATGTGTGTTTTCTGTGTAGTGTATAATGTGTGTTTTCTGTGTATAATGTGTGTATAATGTGTGTTTTCTGTGTATAATGTGTGTATAATGTGTGTTTTCTGTGTAGTGTATAATGTGTGTTTTCTGTGTATAATGTGTGTATAATGTGTGTTTTCTGTGTATAATGTGTGTTTTCTGTCTGCAGCTCGGCGTCGTCGCCCCCGCAGCCTCACAGAGCGACCATCGCCATGGCGAACCACGCCAACGGTTTCTACGGCGACCGCCGCACCAACCTGACCACGGTGGCTCTCCCGCAGAATGCCGTCATCGTCATGGCGACGACGACCGCGACGACCCCCCGAGGCTCGGGACAGTTGCTACTCTCCCCCGCTCTCCCCCCCGCTCCCGCGTCCTCCTCCTCCTCCTCCCCCCCCGCTGCCCCCCCTCCCACCACGCTCTCCCTCACCCTGCTCCTCGCCCCCCCTCCCTCCCCCCCTCCTCCCCCCTCCCTCTCCCCCGCCTTCGACCCCGACTCCTTCCTCAACTCGCCCAAACAAGGCCAGACGTACGGGGGCCCTCTTCCTCCCCCCTCCCCCGTCCTCTGCTCCTCCTCCTCCCCCCTCTCCCCCCCCGCCCTCGCCCTCGCCCTCTCCCCCACAGCCACCCCTCCCTCCTCTGTCTCCCCCCCCTCCTCCCTGTCCTCCCTGTCCTCCTCCTCTTCCTCTGAAACAGACAGGAAAGACTCGACCCTCCCGACTTCCTCCTCCTCCTCCTCCTCCTCCTCTTCCTCGCCGCCAGCGTCCTCCCTCCTCCCCCCCTCCCTCGCCCTGTCCCCCCCGCCCTCCGTGGCCCCACCCCTCCTCCCCCTCCCCCTCTGCCTGGAGCTGGGGGCTCTGGGGGAGTCTGAGGGGGGAGAGGGGGAGGAGGGAGGAGGTGAAGAGGAGAAGGACAGGAGAGGTGATGATGATGATGATGATGATGAAGGCAGCGCTCCGCCCACTAAGCTCGCTCTGCTGCAGGTGAGACTCTCTCTCTGTGTGTGTGTGTATGTGTGTGTGTGTGTGTGTGTGTGTATCTCTGTGTCTCTGTGTGTGTGTCTCTGTGTGTGTGTCTCTGTGTGTGTGTGTGTGTGTGTGTGTGTCTGTGTGTGTGTGTGTGTGTGTGTGTCTCTGTGTGTGTGTGTGTGTGTCTGTCTGTGTCTCTGTGTGTGTGTGTGTGTGTGTGTCTGTGTGTGTGTGTGTGTGTGTGTGTGTCTCTGTGTATGTGTGTGTGTCTGTGTGTGTGTGTGTCTCTTTGTGTGTGTCTCTGTGTGTGTGTGTGTGTGTGTGTGTGTGTGTGTGTCTGTGTCTCTGTGTGTGTGTGTGTGTGTGTGTGTGTGTGTGTGTGTCTCTGTGTGTGTGTGTGTGTGTCTGTGTGTGTGTGTGTGTGTGTGTATGTGTGTGTGTCTGTGTGTGTGTGTGTGTGTGTGTGTGTGTGTGTGTCTCTGTGTGTGTGTGTGTGTGTGTGTGTGTGTCTGTCTCTGTGTGTGTGTGTGTGTGTGTGTGTGTGTGTGTGTGTGTGTGTGTGTGTGTCTGTGTGTGTGTGTCTCTGTGTGTGTGTGTGTGTGTGTGTGTGTATGTGTGTGTCTGTGTGTGTGTGTCTCTGTGTGTGTGTGTGTGTGTGTGTGTATGTGTGTGTCTGTGTGTGTCTGTGTGTGTGTGTGTGTAATCTGCTCCTGATCTCCTTTCCTCTCTGTGTGATTCAGACCAGCCACCAGCAGCAGCCCGCTCAGCCGGCCAATCAGACGCAGCGACCGGATCAGCCGGCCAGTCAGATGCAGCGACATGCGGACGGACAGCAGCCCTATAATCAGCTGTCTGCTTCTGAAGCTCCGCCCCCGACTCAGATGTCCCTCCAGCCCCCGCCGCAGGCCGCGTTCGCTAACGCTAAAGCTAACTCTCTCGGCCCGGGCAGGGCGGACGCTAACGCTGACTCGGCGCCCGCTGCTGTCGCTATGGATACTGCCCACCCGGAGTCGTTGCCCGTGGAGGTGAAGGAGGAGGACGCCAGCATGGACACGCGGCCGCAGCAGGAGGAGGGGGAGGGGGAGGGGGGGCGAGCCGATGACCTCGACATCTCCTTTGACAGCCAGTTCCCTGACCTCATCTCTGACCTCATCACTGAGGCGACCAATCCCGTGGCGGCTCCCCCCGTCCGCTACATGGTGCCCCCCCAGCCCTCCCCCTCCTCCTCCTTCCTCCCCTTCCCCCCCCCGCTGGCGTCCTCCACCTCCTCACGCCTCCACGCCATCACGGACTTCTCCCCAGAGTGGTCCTACCCAGAGGTACTACTACAGTACTACACAGTACTACTCACTACTACACAGTACTACTCACTACTACCCTGAGGTACTACTACAGTAATACTCACTACTACACAGTACTACTCACTACTACTCACTGCTACTCACTACTAACTAACCCTCCTACCCCGAGGTACTACTACAGTACTACACAGAACTACTCAATACTACTCACTACTAACTAACCCTCCTACCCTGAGGTACTACTACAGTAATACTCACTACTACTCAGTACTACTCACTACTACTCAGTAGGGTTGCAAAATTACGGGAATTTTCAAAGTTGGA
>NC_050189.1:16869627-16874627 GCF_008315115.2 Sander lucioperca
CAGAGGTCAGTGGCCAGAGGGCAGTGGCTAGTGGCCAGAGGGCAGTGGCCAGAGGTCAGTGGCCAGAGGGCAGTGGCCAGAGGGCAGTGGCTAGTGGCCAGAGGGCAGTGGCTAGTGGCCAGAGGGCAGTGGCCAGAGGGCAGTGGCTAGTGGCCAGAGGGCAGTGGCCAGAGGGCAGAGGTCAGTGGCCAGAGGGCAGTGGCCAGAGGTCAGAGGGCAGTGGCCAGAGGGCAGTGGCTAGTGGCCAGAGGTCAGAGGGCAGTGGCCAGAGGGCAGCGGCTAGTGGCCAGAGGGCAGTGGCCAGAGGGCAGTGGCCAGAGGGCAGAGGTCAGAGGGCAGTGGCCAGAGGGCAGAGGTCAGAGGACAGTGGTCAGCGGCTAGTGGCCAGATGTCAGTGGCCAGAGGGCAGTGGCTAGTGGCCAGAGGGCAGTGGCTAGTGGCCAGAGGGCAGCAGTCAGCGGCCAGAGGGCAGAGGTCAGAGGGCAGTGGCTAGTGGCCAGAGGTCAGAGGGCAGTGGCCAGAGGGCAGCGGCTAGTGGCCAGAGGGCAGCGGCTAGTGGCCAGAGGGCAGTGGCCAGAGGGCAGTGGCCAGAGGGCAGTGGCTAGTGGCCAGAGGGCAGTGGCCAGAGGTCAGTGGCCAGAGGGCAGTGGCCAGAGGGCAGAGGGCAGTGGCCAGAGGGCAGCGGCTAGTGGCCAGAGGGCAGTGGCCAGAGGTCAGTGGCCAGAGGGCAGTGGCTAGTGGCCAGAGGGCAGTGGCCAGAGGTCAGTGGCCAGAGGGCAGTGGCCAGAGGGCAGCGGCTAGTGGCCAGAGGTCAGTGGCCAGAGGTCAGTGGCCAGAGGGCAGAGGGCAGTGGCCAGAGGGCAGTGGCTAGTGGCCAGAGGGCAGTGGCCAGAGGTCAGTGGCCAGAGGTCAGTGGTCAGAGGTCAGTGGCCAGAGGTCAGTGGCCAGAGGTCAGTGGTCAGAGGTCAGTGGTCAGAGGTCAGTGGCCAGAGGGCAGTGGCCAGAGGTCAGTGGCCAGAGGTCAGTGGCCAGAGGGCAGAGGGCAGTGGCCAGAGGGCAGTGGCCAGAGGTCAGTGGTCAGAGGGCAGTGGCCAGAGGTCAGTGGCCAGAGGTCAGTGGCCAGAGGGCAGTGGCCAGAGGTCAGTGGTCAGAGGGCAGCGGCTAGTGGCCAGAGGGCAGTGGCCAGAGGGCAGTGGCTAGTGGCCAGAGGGCAGTGGCTAGTGGCCAGAGGGCAGTGGCCAGAGGGCAGTGGCTAGTGGCCAGAGGGCAGTGACTAGTGGCCAGAGGGCAGTGGCCAGAGGGCAGTGGCCAGAGGGCAGTGGCTAGTGGCCAGAGGGCAGTGGCCAGAGGGCAGAGGTCAGTGGCCAGAGGTCAGTGGCCAGAGGGCAGTGGCCAGAGGTCAGAGGGCAGTGGCCAGAGGGCAGTGGCTAGTGGCCAGAGGTCAGAGGGCAGTGGCCAGAGGACAGCGGCTAGTGGCCAGAGGGCAGTGGCCAGAGGGCAGTGGCCAGAGGGCAGAGGGCAGAGGGCAGTGGCCAGAGGGCAGTGGCTAGTGGCCAGAGGGCAGTGGCCAGAGGGCAGTGGCCAGAGGGCAGTGGCTAGTGGCCAGAGGGCAGCAGTCAGCGGCCAGAGGGCAGAGGGCAGTGGTCAGAGGGCAGTGGCTAGTGGCCAGAGGTCAGAGGGCAGTGGCCAGAGGGCAGTGGCCAGAGGGCAGCGGCTAGTGGCCAGAGGGCAGTGGCCAGAGGGCAGTGGCTAGTGGCCAGAGGGCAGTGGCTAGTGGCCAGAGGGCAGTGGCCAGAGGTCAGTGGCCAGAGGTCAGTGGCCAGTGGCCAGAGGGCAGTGGCCAGAGGGCAGTGGCTAGTGGCCAGAGGGCAGTGGCCAGAGGGCAGTGGCTAGTGGCCAGAGGGCAGTGGCCAGAGGTCAGTGGCCAGAGGTCAGTGGTCAGAGGGCAGCGGCTAGTGGCCAGAGGGCAGTGGCCAGAGGGCAGCGGCTAGTGGCCAGAGGGCAGTGGCTAGTGGCCAGAGGGCAGTGGCTAGTGGCCAGAGGGCAGTGGCTAGTGGCCAGAGGGCAGTGGCCAGAGGGCAGAGGTCAGTGGCCAGAGGGCAGTGGCCAGAGGGCAGTGGCCAGAGGGCAGTGGCCAGTGGCCAGAGGTCAGAGGGCAGTGGCCAGAGGGCAGTGGCTAGTGGCCAGAGGTCAGAGGGCAGTGGCCAGAGGGCAGCGGCTAGTGGCCAGAGGGCAGTGGCCAGAGGGCAGTGGCCAGAGGGCAGAGGGCAGTGGCCAGAGGGCAGAGGCTAGTGGCCAGAGGGCAGTGGCCAGAGGGCAGTGGCTAGTGGCCAGAGGTCAGTGGCCAGAGGTCAGTGGCCAGAGGGCAGTGGCCAGAGGGCAGTGGGCAGTGGGCAGTGGCCAGAGGGCAGCGGCTAGTGGCCAGAGGGCAGAGGCCAGAGGGCAGTGGCCAGAGGGCAGAGGGCAGTGGCCAGTGGCCAGAGGGCAGTGGCTAGTGGTCAGTGGCCAGAGGGCAGTGGCCAGAGGGCAGAGGACAGCGGCCAGAGGGCAGAGGGCAGAGGGCAGAGGTCAGAGGGCAGTGGCTAGTGGCCAGAGGGCAGCAGTCAGCGGCCAGAGGGCAGAGGACAGCGGCCAGAGGGCAGAGGGCAGTGGTCAGAGGGCAGTGGCTAGTGGCCAGAGGGCAGAGGACAGTGGCCAGAGGGCAGAGGTCAGAGGTCAGAGGTCAGAGGCCAGTGGCCAGTGGCCAGAGGGCAGAGGGCAGTGGCCAGAGGAGGGTCTGCTTCAGCCTCCTCTGCCCGCTGCCTCTCACTCTCAGCAGGGCTGAAGGCTGCGAGGCTCAGGATATTGGTAGTGCTCCCGTGTGTGCTGTGCTGGGGCTGATCACGGTCGACTGTGCCGGTCTTCATCAGACAAACATGCAACTCCACCTCCTCGTCTGTCCAGACGAGCTTTGTAGTTTTGGTTTGGAGGAAGGAAGGTTCTACGTAGGCGTGTGGCCTTAGTGGTGTTGTGTGGCAGTGCCACCTAGCCGCCTGGCGTGCATACTACATCGAATCTCACACACTTTTGTGTCACCATATGCACGCTGATTTCCCCCCCAAAACTCTCGTCTAAAGCGGAATAAAAAGTGAGAACGCAACACCACTTTTGCGTTTTCTCTTCAGATCGTTTCCATCTAAACGTAGCATAGTGTTTTCCGTGTGCAGATAACCAGTTCAGGATGTCCATCCTGGAGCGTCTGGAGCAGATGGAGCGAAGGATGGCGGAGATGGCCGCCCGCGACAACCAGCAGCAGCATTATAATAACCACCACCATCATCATCATCATCAGCAACAGCAGTTGGCCACGCCCCCTCCCCAGCTGGTCACGCCCCCTCCCCCGCTGGCCACGCCCCCTCCCCCAGCCCTACCTGACGACCACCAGCAGGTGAGAGCTACCACTCTGGACTGGTTACAGGAAGCTGGCGGTTCATCTCGTTTACTTTAAGAACAAAGTGACCTGAATGTCAAATCCCTTTAAAACACGCACGCAGTCTGACCTCTCTCTCTCTCTCTCTCTCTCTCTCTCTCTCTGTCTCTCTTTCTTACCTGTCTCTCTCTCTGTCTCTCTCTCTCTCTCTCTCTCTCTCTGTCTCTCTTTCTTACCTGTCTCTCTCTCTGTCTCTCTCTCTCTCTCTCTCTGTCTCTCTCTCTCTCTCTCTCTCTCTCTCTCTTTCTTACCTGTCTCTCTCTCTGTCTCTCTCTCTCTCTCTCTCTGTCTCTCTCTCTCTCTCTCTCTCTCTGTCTCTCTTTCTTACCTGTCTCTCTCTCTGTCTCTCTCTCTCTCTGTCTCTCTCTCTCTCTCTCTCTCTCTGTCTCTCTCTACAGTGACTATGAATGACAGTATTTTCTGTTGTTGTACTGATCAGTTTACCATGTTCTTAGTAAAGTATTTAGATACTTTACTAAGAATATGTAGGAATACCACAGTGTAAAAATACACCATAACTTATTTGTGTTAGTGACTCTAACTGTCTCTCTGTCAGTCATTTTTAGCCTCTATCGTCCATGTGCGTCACACTGGGAAAATCCAGAGGGGGGGGTGGGGGGAATGAATGTAATGCTTCCTACCAGCTGCAGAGAGACAGACAGGTCACCTGGGCTGTCTGCAATGCTTCCTACTAGCTGCAGAGAGACAGACAGGTCACCTGGGCTGTCTGCAATGCTTCCTACTAGCTGCAGAGAGACAGACAGGTCACCTGGGCTGCAACTTAATCATTCACTTCATCATCGATCAGTCTCTGAAGTCAAAACCCAATCTTATATTCAGTTTAATATGAATGCCTACTACATAATTAACTCTGTGTGACTGTCTGTCTGTCTGTCTCTCTCCCTGTCTGTCTGTCTGTCTCTCAGTGGTTTGAGAGGAGGATTGTGGGAGTGTGTGAGCGGATGATGAGAGGAGGACGGTGGGGAGGAGGAGGAGGAGGAGAAGAGAGGCTTCATCACTCGGTCCGTCACCGTGGGATGACACTGCTCCACCTGGCTGCTGCTCAGGGATACACACACCTGATACACACTCTGATCCACTGGAGGTACACACACACACACACACACACACTCAAACACACACACACACACACACACACACACACACACACACACCTGATACACACTCTGATCCACTGGAGGTACACACACACACACACACACACTCACACACACACACACACACACACACACACACACACACACACACACACACACACCTGATACACACTCTGATCCACTGGAGGTACACACACACACACACACACACACACACACACACCCCTGATACACACTCTGATCCACTGGAGGTACACACACACACACAGACACACACACATTTTGACAGCATGTTTGTCTTTGTTGCAGGACTGTTAGCAGCGATAGTTTGGACCTGGAACAGGAAGTCGATCCTCTAAACATCGACCACTTCTCCTGCACCCCGCTGGTAAAAAAACACACACACACACACA
>NC_050189.1:16882127-16892127 GCF_008315115.2 Sander lucioperca
TCAGGATGCATAGTATCCTGGATCCATGAAATAACTGGCCTTTCAAAATAAAAGTCTGCCTGCCTCTATGGGAATTTAACATAGGGGTGTACTGACTTATGCCCCCTGTATTTTAAGGAAGAACATTTATTTATTTACGATACATTATTCATTCACAAAGAAAATTGGTGTCCTTACTGTTTGTGTGTGTGTGTGTGTGTGTGTGTGTGTGTTTAGGGTCGGAGGCTGAAGGAGCAGCAGGACGTGGCTGCTGCGGTCATTCAGAGATGCTACAGGAAATACAAACAGGTCAGTCATCACCATAGTTACCGTACACATTAACAACTATATTATGTGTGTGTGTGTGTGTGTGTGTGTGTGTTTCTGTGTGAGTGAACTAACAGGTGTGTGTGTGTGTGTGTTTCTGTGTGAGTGAACTAACAGCTGTGTGTGTGTGTGTGTGTGTGTGTGTGTGTGTGTGTGTGTGTGTGAGTGAACTAACAGCTGTGTGTGTGTGTGTGTGTGTGTGTGTGAGAGTGAACTAACAGCTGTGTGTGTGTGTGTGTGTGTGTGTGTGTGTGTGTGTGTGTGTGTGTGTGTGAGTGAACTAACAGCTGTGTGTGTGTGTGTTTCTGTGTGAGAGTGAACTAACAGCTGTGTGTGTGTGTGTGTGTGTGTGTGTGTGTGTCTGTGTGAGAGTGAACTAACAGCTGTGTGTGTGTGTCTGTGTGAGAGTGAACTAACAGCTGTGTGTGTGTGTGTGTGTGAGAGTGAACTAACAGCTGTGTGTGTGTGTGTGTGAGAGTGAACTAACAGCTGTGTGTGTGTGTGTGTGTGTGTGTGTCTGTGTGTCTGTGTGAGAGTGAACTAACAGCTGTGTGTGTGTGTGTGTCTGTGTGAGAGTGAACTAACAGCTGTGTGTGTCTCTCTCTCTCTGCTAGCTAACATGGATAGCTCTGAAGGTAATATGGCTGACGGTAGATGTAGTGATGTGTATCCTGTTGCTTTTATAAGAAAGTCTTTTTCTGTGAGTCTCTTCACGGGTCTTAGCCTGGACCTACACACACACACACACACACACACACACACACACACACACACACACACACACACACACACACACACACACACACACACACACACACACTTCCCGGGTCGTAGCCTGGACCTGCACGGTACAGCGCCAGTTAAAGTGGCGTTTTTATGTGTTGTTTTACTGTAAAAAGCATGCTGCGTTCCCTTCCTCTCTCCTCTCCTCTTCAGTTAGATTATCAGGTTGTAACGGACTCTAACGGAGACTTTCTGTCCTTCAGTACGCTCTCTACAAGAAGATGACCCAGGCGGCCATCTTGATCCAGTCCAAGTTCCGCTCGTACTACGAGCAGAAGCGCTTCCAGCAGAGCCGTCGGGCCGCCGTGCTGATCCAGCAGTACTACCGCAGCTACAAGGAGTACGAGAGGCTGAAGCAGGCGCCACGGGGGGCAGCTGGCCACAACCCCAAGAAGTAAGGCTTCATTCATATATACACACTACCGGTCAAAAGTTTGGGGTCACTTAGATATGTCTTAGGACAGTGGTTCCCAACCTGGGGTCCGGGGACCCCTCAGGGGGGCGGCAAAGATCACAGGGGGGGCGCAAGTCTTTATCTGGTTTGAGGTCAAAAAAAAATATTTGCACATGTTAAACAAATTATGATAATACACTAGAATATATAATGTATACAAAAGTCTGTATAAAAACTATATATTTTTGTTCTGGCTTAAACTTGTAGGCAGGCTACTTAGTAGGCCAAACCTCCGGGACCTCTTAACCTGGGACCCTGCTGTCATCAGGTCAGCTGCTAGCTGTTAGCTGTTAGCTGTCATCAGGTCAGCTGCTAGCTGTTAGCTGTTAGCTGCTAGCTGTCATCAGGTCAGCTGCTAGCTGCTAGCATCCCGCCACGGTATCACTATTTTATGAATGAAACATGGCGGAGAAACGTAAAAGTGCTGATAACTCCTCTGTATCAAAAAAGAAAGTAAGGCTCTATCTCGAAAGTTACCTCAACTTCGGTTTCAAGGGGGGGGGCGGGGCTCAGCTTTTCTTAGACATAAGTGGGGGGGGGCGCCAAGGAAAAAAGGTTGGGAACCACTGGGTTAGAATACCAGCTGAGATCAGTTGCATTGTGTTTTTAATCAGGGCAGCAGTTTTCAGATGACATTATGTGCTGTAATAATGTCTAAAGTGTTCTCCACTGTTGTAGACAGAAGTAGCTGAAGAAAGGCTTGAAATCCATGCTTTTATACCCAAATTAAAAGTGGTACAGCTCTCATATACTCTGACCCTCTGGGGTGAGCCTGGTATCATTGGAAAGGAAATACTCTCTAGTTGTTGTTCCAAGTGTCAGGGTGATTCTAGACCTTACTGACAGAGTTACAGAGGCTAGAATGGAGGGTCTTTATTTCATAGTCATCCATCTGTAAAATGATTAGAATACACTGCTGTAAACACATATTCCAGATGACAGACAACACAGCCACACGTTACTACAGCTTACTGCAGAAAAAAATCCAGAAGCCAAAAGACTCAAACATGGATTTTATGTTTTTTCTACAGATATGTCTGTGCGTTTTTTTATTTCCATTTGAAAAGTGCAAAGAAAAAAGCCAAAAAACTACAAAATACAACACTTCTCAAATGCACAAACACACCCACATCAATCACCTTTTTCACACACACACACACACACACACACACACACACACACATATCAGTCACCTTTCACACACACACACACACACACACACACACACACACACACACATACATATCAGTCACCTTTCACACACACACACACACACACACACACACACACCCACATCAATCACCTTTTTCACACACACACACACACACACCCACATCAATCACCTTTCACACACACACACACACACACACACACACACACACACACACACACACACACACACACTACCTCTACCTCTACCCCACTTTTGACCGGTAGAGTGTGTATATGTGTGTGTATGTATATATATATATATATATATATATATATATATACACACACACATATATAGCAGGTATTGATGATTGTTTGTCCTTCAGGGGGTCGTTCCTGACGAAGAAACAGGATCAGGCAGCGAGGAAGATCATGAGGTTCCTGAGACGCTGCAGACACAGGTAACACACACACACACACACGCACGCACGCACGCACAGACAGACAGACAGACAGACAGACAGACAGACACACACACACACACTATGGAAATATGCTGGCTCTATATGTCATGCTAAAAGTCCAGATTATTTACATGGAGTCTGGTGGGTTTGGTTAACTTTAACGTTGCTGTTTGTGTTTCAGGATTAAAGAGCTGAAGCAGACGAGGGAGCTGGAGCGGAGAGGACTGACCACTTAGAGACAAGAGGAGGCGGAGCTTTACTCTGAAAGGGACAGAAACAGGAAGAAGAGACGGATGCCCCCCCCACACACGTCAACCCTTCCGTCTTCCTCCTCCTGTTAATCCGTCCATCAGTCTTCTTACTCTCTGCTGCTGAATGTAGCCGTCCGTCTTTCCAAAAAGCGTCAAGCGTCCCTTTGCTCTGCCTCACAGGCACCAGACGGGTTTGGGTTTTCCTGCCCTGAGCAGAGCCCTGCAGGCAGCACGGCGGGAAGAAAACAGAGGCCTTGTCGCTACCTGATGTGAGTCAGTGAGTGCAGATGTGAGTTGGGCACGCTCACATTTAAACGGTTTACGGCATAACGCAAAGGGATCCGGATCCGGCAAAATTGCTAACGTTAGCTCCAAACACCATCCGAGTGACGGCCTTTGTGTCTGGCTGCCTGCATCAGGTAGAGACAGCCAGACACCTCTGCTCTGACTCTGACTCCCATCAGGTAGAGACAGCCAGACACCTCTGCTCTGACTCTGAAAACACAGAAACAAGAACTGTTGCAGCAGTCAAACAGTTTACACTTAAAGTTTGACTGCAGATTACTGGTCCACTGTGAGGAAGGCCTGGCAGGCTCAGCTCAGGGCTCAGGGCAGGAACAGCCCTTCCCATGATGCAGTGCCATGTTTCCCGGGGTTACGGGAGGAGTGGGGGGGAGGGGTGGGGGGGTGTCAGATTTTGGGACGGAGCTCCTGAACGTGTAAATGATTCTAACAAATCTATTTAAACACAATCACTTCTATAAACATTATTATGAATATATTCTGATGTTTCTATTTATTACAGCTTGAACTGGTAGTGGGTCTGTGTGTGTGTGTGTGTGTGTGTGTGTGTGTGTGTGTGTGTGTGTGCGCGTGTGCTTCTGTGTGTGTGTGTGTCTGTGTGTGTGTCTGTGTGTGTGTCTGTATGTGCGTCTGTGTGTGTGTGTGTGTGTGTGTGTGTGTGTGTGTGTGTGTGTGTGTGTGTGTGTGTGCGCGTGTGTGTGTCTGTATGTGTGTATGTGTGTCTGTGTGTGTGTGTGTGTGTGCGTGTGCATGCGTGTGTGTGTCTGTGCGTGTGTCTGTGTGTGCGTCTGTGTGTGTGTGTGTGCATGCGTGTGTGTGTGTGTCTGTGCGTGTGTCTGTGTGTGCGTCTGTGTGTGTGTGTGTGCATGCGTGTGTGTGTCTGTGCGTGTGTCTGTGTGTGCGTCTGTGTGTGTGTGTGCTTCTGTGTGTGTGACTGTGTGTGCGTCTATGCACATGTGCGTCTGTGTGTGTGTGTGTGTGTGTGTGTGTGTGTGTGTGTGTGTGTGACTGTAAGGTGGAGTCTTAAGGACCCCCCCCCTTACCTTTGACCTCTGATGAATCAGCTGAGGAGTTGTTTCCTCTCAGCTCTCATGTGTCTGAATATACTATATATATATATATATATAGTGTATATATATATAGTATATTTCTATATTTCTGAATGAATGTTAAATCAGGAGTTTATCTGTTGAGAGGTCAGAGGTCGGCCGGCGGTCCCTTCAAACATGTTTTCATATTTCCCCACCGCTGGTTTCCTGTTTCCTGTTTCCTGTTTCCTTTAGTTTAGTTTTTATAAAGTGTGACGGTCCCGGACCGAGCATGAGCTGTTTCCTTCCTTCCTCCTTCCTTCAGCTGTTGCATGAGTTTTGCTCTGTTAGTCAGATCCACTATATATATATATATATATATATATATATATATATATATATATATATATATATAGAGAGAGAGAGATATATAGAGATATATATATATATGGACAGGATCTAGTATTAGGAGACAGAAACATCTGCCCAGATGTCTATGTGGCGGCCACATTGAATTAGTTTTTTAAATACAACTTTTAATTTGTGATATCTCGGCTTCTGAGAACTTCCCACGAAGGTTAAAATCTGAATATAATGAACCTGACTATTTTCTCTTCTCTTCTTTTTTGGGACATTTTGAAGACTTTTAAAGTGAAATGAGGACTTTATTATATGATATAATATTATATATAACTCTGAAGATGAATACATGAATGAATCAGCTGTTTTGTGGTGGAGATGATCTGTATATAAAATAATAACGACACTCAGGCTACTGTCATCATTATTAATACGACCAGCGTTCAGCTCTGGTTCCTCAAATATTCACTGAAATCTTAGCTTTTCATTCTGTGTGTGTGTGTGTGTGTGTGTGTGTGTGTGTGTGTGTGTGTGTGTGTGTGTGTGTGTGTTTTTTCTCATCTGTTTATAGTTTCTTGTTTTCTGAAAATATTTTGTTTGTTTTTTACTTAAAGAACATCCCTCTGCATCTGTAATGCTAATATAATATAATATAACATGATATAATAATATCTGAGGAACGCCAGGATTCTCCCTACTGGAAGATTGGTGTACCAGGAGTCTACCGGCTCTAACCAGGCTGCAGAGGGAGTACCAGGAGTCTACCGGCTCTAACCAGGCTGCAGAGGGAGTACCAGGAGTCTACCGGCTCTAACCAGGCTGCAGAGGGACTACCAGGAGTCTACCGGCTCTAACCAGGCTGCAGAGGGAGTACCAGGAGTCTACCGGCTCTAACCAGGCTGCAGAGGGAGTACCGGGAGTTTAGCATCATGTGCTTCACGGAGACGTGGCTCAGTACGGACACACTGGTCCCACTGGACGGATTTCACCTCGTACAGTCAGGGACAGGACAGGAGACGACAGTCAGGGACAGGAGAGGTGAGGACAGGACAGGACAGGACAGTGTTGTACATAAGTTAGCAGGAGACTTAATTAACCCGACCCAGGGTGAGTCTGATGAAAACTGATGTATCTGCCTGGTTCAGCTCTGAGATTTTATCACATTGCACCGCTATCTGAAGGAATAATCAGGTTACCTTCCCTCCAAACACGGACACACATACAGATACGTCTGGCTTTAAGGCCCCGACACACCAACCAGACGGCCGACCGTCGGCAGTAAAGTCAGTCGGACTGATCAGTCGGGTCCCCGAGGTCCAAAAAGTTCCTCAGAACTCACTGAGGAGACGCCGACAACAGTCTGATTATTTCCCAGAAAATGAAAACCGGCAGCTGATTGGACGATCGCGTCACGTGGTTCTTTTTTCTCCGGAAATTCACAGCCAGACTGTCATGGCGGCTCGTTCAGAATACGATCTCATATTGGACTAAAATAGTTCACCGAAACGTGTTTCTGAAAACATTTGAAGAGAGAAATAGGCCGTGCAGTTGCTGAATCTGTCTTCATTTCAGATCAACAAAGGTCAGTTTAAAAGATTTTCGTCAGATTTTGAGAGACTCATCCGCTCCCCATTTCCTGGTGAGTCCCGACTGCCCTGTCTCCGACTGCCCTGTCTCCGACTGTCCTGTCCCCGACTGTCCTGTCTCTGACTGTCCTGTCTCCGACTGCCCTGTCTCCGACTGCCCTGTCTCCGACTGCCCTGTCTCTGACTGAACATGTCAGGTTGGCCCAAATGAAGGCCGACAGCTCCTCCAACGGATGACGGCACGGAACACACAAGTGGCATCACGCTCTGTCTGCACTTGTTGTCTGGTTGTGCTTTGCATGTGTGGGATTCTGAAACGTCCTTAAATTCGGGAAATGTCGTTTGTTTATTCAAAGTCAAAGACAGTCCAAAGTAGTGCAACTTTGCACATTTTTGTGGGTCTGAGGTGTATGCCACATTATAGTTGCCAAAGCTCCGCTGCTCACTGTCTCTGGTCCTCAGGGTGAGAGGGACCAGCTCTCTGTCTCTGGTCCTCAGGGTGAGAGGGACCAGCTCTCTGTCTCTGGTCCTCAGGGTGAGAGGGACCAGCTCTCTGTCTCTGGTCCTCAAGGTGAGAGGGACCAGCTCTCTGTCTCTGGTCCTCAGGGTGAGAGGGGGAGGGACCAGCTCTCTGTCTCTGGTCCTCAGGGTGAGAGGGACCAGCTCTCTGTCTCTGGTCCTCAAGGTGAGAGGGGGAGGGACCAGCTCTCTGTCTCTGGTCCTCAGGGTGAGAGGGACCAGCTCTCTGTCTCTGGTCCTCAAGGTGAGAGGGGGAGGGACCAGCTCTCTGTCTCTGGTCCTCAGGGTGAGAGGGACCAGCTCTCGGTCTCTGGTCCTCAAGGTGAGAGGGGGAGGGACCAGCTCTCTGTCTCTGGTCCTCAGGGTGAGAGGGGGAGGGACCAGCTCTCTGTCTCTGGTCCTCAGGGTGAGAGGGGGAGGGACCAGCTCTCTGTCTCTGGTCCTCAGGGTGAGAGGGGGAGGGACCAGCTCTCTGTCTCTGGTCCTCAGGGTGAGAGGGGGAGGGACCAGCGGAAGCCAATGTGTGCTTCTTTTACCTATATATTTAACGATATCTTTTGCATTTCTAATCCAAACAAAGTCAAAATTGGCACTGCACTTACTTGGGCCGGTAGCAAGACCCCTGTCAAGTTTGAAATCCATCTAACTAATGGTTCGAGAGATATGCGCATAACAGACAGACAGACAGACAGACAGACGTTCCTGCAATTATAGATAGAAGATATATTTGCAAATATAGGAAGCACACGGTTCACAAAAGGCACGCAGCTCTGGTGTGAAAGGTCTCTTCAACGAATAACAAAAAGCACACAGTATATATGCATCTCCAGTGAGATAGAAAGACATGCCCCCCCCCCCCCCCCCCTTTCTAAACATGACTCAACATTTCTTACAATCAAACATAGTCAGACATTCAGGAGCCACTACGTTTCTTCTCCTCTGTACCACTTTCTACCCCAAGATTTAGACATCCCGTCTATCTCAACTATGTGAGAAGTCTCAACTATCCAGGCAGAAATAACAGATAGTTTAGGGGGACCTTGTAGCCCCCATCTGTTCAGAGTCAGACATTACGGTCCCAGACTTTGTGACTCTTACTTTCAACATGTGAGAATAAGAAAACTCACTTTCAGCATTGGGAGACAAAGTCAAACAGAAATAAGTCAAGAATATAAAGAATCATGCTTAAATATAATTTGGCCATTACAACACACACACACAGACACACACACACACACACACACACACACACACACACACACAGACACACACATATACACTGTGCTACAGCTGCATGTGAGCTCCTTCACACAGTCGTGTCACGGCTGCAGACGTCACACCCAGAGTCCCTCTTCCTCATCTCGGGAGACTTCAACCGTGCCGTGATCTGCTGTATGCAGACACTAGAGAGCCCCCTCCCCCTGCTGGGCTGCTCAGACCACAACCTGCCCCCCCCCTGCCTGCTGACACACCTCTGGTGACCTAACGGGGTTACATCTGGACCGAGAGGAGCCGACGAGCGTTCAGAAGCAGCTCAGACGGGAGATGAGGAAAGGAAAGGTCAGCTACAGGACCGCCTCAGTAGGAGTTTAGTTTAGTTTAAGTGGCATGTCCTTCACCGTAAGACGTCAAATATAACTTAGAACTAGGGCTGTCAAACGATTACATTTCCTTAATCGCGCGATTAATCGCTGAAGTTCTATAGTTAATCGCGCTTAATCGCATTTTATAACATGAATAAAATTCTATTATTTTGCATTTCAGAACAGTTTTTAAGTCCATATTAACAATGGAAAGCCATTCTTACCAGTGGATCTTGATTGGGAATCAAATTAATGCAAAGAAAGTGACTTTATGAACTTGATTTTAAGATTTGTAAGATGTGTTAGAAGGAAGTATGACAGCGTGATGAGAAGTAACGGTGCTGCAAAGGGTCAAAATAGTCGCCTGTTAGGACCACGCCAAGCCCAGTGAAGTGTATCAGCATTCTCATTGTTACTACTAATACTACTGTCATTACTTATAATTATTACTATTTGTTTGGATGTTGAGTTATAACTGCAACTGCCATTACTACTCTGTCTCTGTTTCTTTCCTGAGCAATGCAGGGTTGGGTTTGGGGGTTAAAATGACATGGTCTTTTGTTACACCCTTGTGTTATCACTTCTTTTATAAAAATGTCAATGAAGAAATAGTAAAAGAAATTTTTACGTAAAATATATGAAATAAGGTCAAAGAAATGGGGAAAGCAAACATGACTCGCGGGAAAGGAGCCCCGGTCTCTGGGGGGGGGGGGGCAGTCCTTTGGCGTTTCTCCCTCAGACATTCTTCCTCTTCCTGCTACGGCGTCAATTCACACACAATCGCAACTGGCGTACGGAAGTACCGGAAGTACATGCCACTTAAAAATCTAACTGAAAAAAAATGATATCAGAAAGTATGGGACGTTGAAATAAGCGCCAGAAAAGTAAAAAAAATCGTCACAAAAAGTGATAAAAATGTTGAAAAAAGTGACCAAAACGTCACAAAAAGTGATAAAAATGTTGAAAAAAATGACCAAAACGTCACAAAAAGTTATAAAAATGTTGAAAAAAGTGATACAAATTTTGAAAAAAGTGATACAAATGTTGAAAAAAGTGACCAAAAAGTGACCCAAACGTTGGAAAAACCCGTCCACACGTCCCAAATCATCTTTGTTTTTACCCGTCGTCCCTGGATTGGTTCCAGTATTCTGCACTATGCTTATTTATCTGTTCATTCCTCTCTCACACCTCCAGCTGTATATATATAATAA
>NC_050189.1:16899627-16969627 GCF_008315115.2 Sander lucioperca
TATTTGGACAATTATAGATGTGGCTCTTTTTAGGTCTAAACTAAAAACCTATTTGTTTAGGCTGGCTTTTAATACATAGTAGTGGTGTGACAATTTCACTCTCCTGTTTCTTTGCAACCTTTTCTGATTTTATTGTGTTATAAGCTTCATTCTTTGTTATTGTATGTGTTGTTTTGTACTTGGCTCCTGATGTAAAACACTTTGGATACCTGCTGGTGCTGTAAAGTGCTAAATAAATGCATTTTGATAGATTTTTTGATTGATTGAAGAGAACATGTTTATTCTTATTTTGCCAGAGTAAATGTGCCGATTTTTATTTATCCAAGATACTTTTCTTGTTTCAGAAACAGATTAGTGTAACTGTGGAGGAGTCAGTGGGGGAGAGATGTGTGGGGAAAAAAAGTAATATTGTTGAATGTCGAAAACTTTGAAAAAAAAAGTCATATTATAGTATGTCAAAAATTTTGAAAAAGGTCATAGTATAGTACGTCGAAAAAAGTTCTAGTATAGTATGTCCAAAATTTTGAAAAAAATCATAGTATAGCATGTCGAAAAAGTCATAGTATAGTATGTAGACAAAAGTCATAATATAGTAAGTCAAAAATTTGACTAAAAGTTGTAGTATAATATGTCATAGATTAGATTAAATTAAACTTTTGTCATTGTGCAGAGTACAAGTACAAAGACAACGAAATGCAGTTTGCGTCTAACCAGAAGTGCAAAAAAGCAGAAAAGTGAAATGTTATATACACAGTATAGCTTAGTAGGTCAATTGTCACCGGGATGCAGAGGTAGAGTTCAGTAGGGTGACAGCTGAAGGAAAGAAGCTTCCTCTGAACCTGCTGGTACGGGTGCAGAGAGACCTGAAACGCCTCCCAGAGGGGAGTGGGGTGAACAGTCTGTGGTTGGGGTGACAGCAGTCTTTGATGATGCTGCGCCTTACACCATCACACAATATGGAGTTATATTCCTATCTTTATTCAAGAGCGCATTCTTTCAATTTGAGAGCATTTCTCACTGATATTACGTTGAGATTTTGTAATAATTTCCCTCAAAACCTTGCTCTTACACTCAAATAGTCACTGCTTGAGCTTGGATTTGCTCTGCTTGTGCTCAAACTTTCTGCTTGGACTCAGATATGATGTTTCTTGGACATATTTCCTGCTCTCAGCTTTGGCCCTTCTCTTCACACTCAGGTTGAGTCTGCACGCTTTCAAATCTTCTCCTCACAGATTTCTCCTGCACGCTCAGATTTTTATGTGTTACAATGCTCTCAAAATCCCCCCAACCAATATAGAATGCCAGCTGTAGTGTTTACCAATGAAATGATCCCTGCCCGTACACTTATGAGCATCCCTATGTTCGAACATGGTGTTCGTTATAGACAATCCATGACTAGCACAGAAGTCCAACAACAAACAACCACTCTGGTTTAGATCAGGGAGGCCGTTCCTCCCAATCACGCCTCTCCATGTGTCTCCATCATTGCCCACATGCGTGTTGAAGTCCCCCAGCAGGACTATGGAGTCCCCCACTGGAGCCCCATGCAGGACTCCATTCAAGGTCTCCAAGAAGGCTGAATACCCCGAACTCTTGTTTGGTGCATATGCACAAACAACAGTCAGTCCATGGGATGGAGAGATAGGCGCCACGTAGCTTTTTCGGGCTGTGCCCGGCCGGGCTCCGTGGCAAACCCGGCCACCAGACGCTCGCTGACGAGCCCTCCATCTGGGTCTCACTCCATCTCTTCCTCGGTCACTCATAGGGTTTTTGAAGGTAAGATAGTAATGATGTTAAAGAAAGCTATGTACACCTAATATCTTATGTATTAATGTCTCGGAATTTGTCTTAAATAGGAGCACACTATACAAAGACAACAGTGGAGATCTGCTGGATCTGTCTGTCCTCAAGGTGCCAGAGATCTCCAAGGACTTCACCCTTTTCTGCACCATCACCTGCATAATCCAAGTGATAAAAGAGAGAACAAACTTGTGTTCTCTGCTTACAGGAATAGGTGCCTGTAATGTCTGCCCACATAAACAAACAATTAATAAATGTTGATAAGTATCACTGATATTTCTTAAATCTTTGTAGTTTTTCAGAGCAATAAATTACAGATTATTAAAGCCATGTTAATATTTGCAACAAACTAAAACCCTGATGAAGGCAAATAGTTTTTTCATGTTCTGTAACCTTTATAGAAAAAAATAGTACAATTACATTGACCAGAGTGGAGACTTGCAGGTTGTTAAACAGCTTTAATTTACCTTGTCAAAACAATGAGTAATTCATAACAAACTGCACAATATTTGACACAAAACCTAAAAAGTGTATGGTGCTCTTGTGAAGCAGTACACTTTGGCTGTAGGATTTACTGTAGCAGGAACATTGATATTGGCAAACAGATGACCCAGGTACAGGTGAGTTTGTAGGGTTATGATATGAACTACATAAGTAGAAAACAATTCCTATTATTGTATGTCAAAAAGTCATAGTATATAATGTTGAAAATTTTGAAAAAAAAGTCAGTATAATATGTAGAAAAATATAGTATAGCATGTCGATAAAAAAACATATTGTATGTCGAAAAAATGTCATAGTATAGAATGTCAACATTTTTGAAAAAAGTCATAGTATTGCATGTTGAAAAAAAGTCATAGTATAGCATGTAGAAATCGTTGAAAAAAATAGTATAGTATGTGGAAAAAAGTCCTAGTAAAGTATTTTGATAAAAAGTCATAGTATAGTATGTAGAAAAAAGTCATAGTATTGCATGACCAAAAAATATATGTATTTCAATTTTTTTTAAATAAAAGTCAGAGTATAGCATGTCGAAAAAAGTCAGTATAATAATATACAATAATATGACTTTTTTTCTACATAAGTAGAAAACAGTCATATTAGTGTATGTCAAAAAAGTCATAGTATTATGTTGAAAATGTATTTAGTCATTTAGTCATCAACTTGTATGTTAATATTTTTGAAAAAAAAGTCATAGTATAGCATGTCGATAAAAAGTCATAGTATTGTATGTCGAAAAAGTCATCGTATAGCATGTCGAAATTTTTGAAAAAAGTCATAGTACAGCATTTCGAAATCATTGAAAAAATAGTGTAGTATGTAGAAAAAAAGTCCATTTGTTTAAAAAAGTCATAGTATAGTATGTTGAAAAAAGTCAAAAAAAAAAGTCATAGTATAGTGTGTTTAAAAAAGTCATAGTATAGGATGTCGAAAAATTTGAAAAATAGTCATAGTATAGTATGTTGAAAAAAGTCATAGTACAGTAGGTTGAAAAATTAAAAAAGTCATAGTGTAGTATGTCGAAAAGAGTAGAAAAAAGTCATGGTATAGTATGTAGAAAAAAGTCATAGTATTGTATTTCGAAAATTTTGAAAAAAAAGTCATAGTACAGCATTTCGAAATCGTTGAAAAAATAGTGTAGTATGTAGAAAAGAGTCATGGTATAATATGTTGAACATTTTAACAAAAAGTCAGAAATTTTTGAAAAAATGTCATAGTATATTGTGTGGAAAAATCATAGTTTAGTATGTAGAAAAGTCATAGTATAGTATCGAAATGTTTAAAAAAAAAAAGTCATAGTATAATATGTAGAAAAATATAGTATAGCATGTCGATAAAAAAACATATTATTGCATGTAGAAATCGTTGAAAAAAATAGTATAGTATGTGGAAAAAAGTCCTAGTAAAGTATTTTCATAAAAAGTCATAGTATAGTATGTAGAAAAAAGTCATAGTATTGCATGACCAAAAAATATATGTATTTCAATTTTTTTAAATAAAAGTCAGAGTATAGCATGTCGAAAAAAGTCAGTATAATAATATACAATAATCTGACTTTTTTTTTTACATAAGTAGAAAACAGTCATATTAGTGTATGTCAAAAAAGTCAGTATTATGTTGAAAATGTATTTAGTCATTTAGTCATCAACTTGTATGTTAATATTTTTGAAAAAAGTCATAGTATAGAAAAAGTCAGAGTATAGTATGTCGATAAAAAGTCATCGTATAGCATGTCGATAAAAAGTCATCGTATAGCATGTCGAAATTTTTGAAAAAAGTCATAGTACAGCATTTCGATATCATTGAAAAAATAGTGTAGTATGTAGAAAAAAAGTCCTAGTATAGTATTTTGATAAAAAGTCCTAATATAGTATGTCGAAATTTTTTAAAAATAAGCTAAAGTATGTCGAAAAAAGTTACAAAAAGTCGTAATATGGTATATCGAAAAATTTGTTAAAAACACCAAGGTGGTTTATATTTCATTACTTTATCATTTGAAGTATTCATGGTTAGAAAATGTGTTTCATAGTTAATTAAACAGTAAGTAAAAAAAAAGTCATAGTATAGCATGTAGAAAATAGTCATAGGATAGTATGTTAAAAAAAGTTGAAAAAGTCATAGTATAAGTTTGTTTAAAAAAGTCATAGTATAAGTTTGTTTAAAAAAGTCATAGTATAGTATGTTGAAAAAAGTCAAAAAAAGTCATAATATAGTACATAAAAAGAGTCATGGTATAATACGTCGAAAATTTTAACAAAAAGTCAGAAATTTTTGAAAAAATGTCATAGTATATTGTGTGGAAAAATCATAGTTTAGTATGTTGAAAAGTCATAGTATAGTATCGAAATGTTTAAAAAAAAAAAGTCATAGTATAATATGTAGAAAAATATAGTATAGCATGTCGATAAAAAAACATATTATTGTATGTCGAAAAAAAGTCATAGTATAGCATGTAGAAATCGTTGAAAAAAATAGTGTAGTATGTGGAAAAAAGTCCTAGTAAAGTATTTTCATAAAAAGTCAGAGTATAGCATGTCGAAAAAAGTCAGTATAATAACATACAATAATATGACTTTTTTTTTTACATAAGTAGAAAACAGTCATATTAGTGTATGTTAAAAAAGTCATAGTATTATGTTGAAAATGTATTTAGTCATTTAGTCATCAACTTGTATGTTGATATTTTTGAAAAAAGTCATAGTATAGAAAAAGTCATAGTATTGTATGTCGATAAAAAGTCATCGTATAGCATGTCGAAATTTTTGAAAAAAGTCATAGTACAGCATTTCGAAATCATTGAAAAAATAGTGTAGTATGTAGAAAAAAAGTCCTAGTATAGTATTCTGATAAAAAGTCCTAGTATAGTATGTCGAAATTTTTTAAAAATAAGCTAAAGTATGTCGAAAAAAGTCACAAAAAGTCGTAATATGGTATATCGAAAAATTTGTTAAAAACACCAAGGTGGTTTATATTTCATTACTTTATCATTTGAAGTATTCATGGTTAGAAAATGTGTTTCATAGTTAATTAAACAGTAAGTAAAAAAAAAGTCATAGTATAGCATGTAGAAAATAGTCATAGGATAGTATGTTAAAAAAAGTTGAAAAAGTCATAGTATAAGTTTGTTTAAAAAAGTCATAGTATAGTATGTTGAAAAAAGTCATAGTATAAGTTTGTTTAAAAAAGTCATAGTATAAGTTTGTTTAAAAAAGTCATAGTATAGTATGTTGAAAAAAGTCAAAAAAAAGTCATAATATAGTACATAAAAAGAGTCATGGTATAATATGTCGAAAATTTTAACAAAAAGTCAGAAATTTTTGAAAAAATGTCATAGTATATTGTATGGAAAAATCATAGTTTAGTATGTAGAAAAGTCATAGTATAGTATCGAAATGTTTAAAAAAAAAATTATAGTATAGTAAGTAAAAAAAAGTCATAGTATAGCATGTAGAAAATAGTCATAGGATAGTATGTTAAAAAAAGTTGAAAAAGTCATAGTATAGTATGTTGAAAAAAGTCAAAAAAAAGTCATAGTATACTGTCTTTAAAAAAGTCATAGTATAGGATGTCGAAAAATTTGAAAAATAGGCATAGTATAGTATGTTGAAAAAAGTCATAGTACAGTAGGTTGAAAAATTAAAAAAGTCATAGTGTAGTATGTCGAAAAGAGTAGAAAAAAGTCATGGTATAGTATGTAGAAAAAAGTCATAGAATTGTATTTCGAAAATTTTGAAAAAAAAGTCATAGTACAGCATTTCGAAATCGTTGAAAAAATAGTGTAGTATGTAGAAAAAAGGTCCTAGTATAGAATGTTCAAAAAAGTCCTAGTATAGTATTTTGATAAAAAGTCATAGTACAGTATGTCAAATATTTTAAAAATAAGTTAAAGTATGTCGAAAAAAGTCACAAAAAGTCGTAGTATGGTATATCGAAAAAATTGTTAAAAACACCAAGGTGGTTTATATTTCATTACTTTATCATTTGAAGTATTCATGGTTAGAAAATGTGTTTCATAGTTTATTAAACAGATGTTTTCATTTGTCTTCAGGGTCACATCAACCACATCCTGGGCCTCTGACAGCCGGCCAATCACATTCCTCTCCTGCAGGACGATGTCATCATGACCTTGCCGCTGAACGGACCAATCAGATTGTTTTGATACTCCTGCTGATCAATCGAGTTGTCATAATTCCACGCGTCCTTTAACACACCAATGGTTTTATATCAGCTAATCATTGCTATCACAAAAGGGATTTTACACTGTTTAGTATAGCATGTTGAAAAAAGTCAAAAATTGTCAAAAAACGTGAGAAAAAGTAGTATAGAATGTCGAACATTTTGAAAAAAGTCATTTGATAGAATGTCGAAAAAAAGTCATAATATAGTACATAAAAAGAGTCATGGTATAATATGTTGAAAATTTTAACAAAAAGTCAGAAATTTTTGAAAAAATGTCATAGTATATTGTGTGGAAAAATCATAGTTTAGTATGTAGAAAAGTCATAGTATAGTATCGAAATGTTTAAAAAAAAAAAAGTCATAGTATAATATGTAGAAAAATATAGTATAGCATGTCGATAAAAAAACATATTATTGTATGTCGAAAAAAAGTCATGGTACAGCATTTCGAAATCGTTGAAAAAATAGTGTAGTATGTAGAAAAAAAGTCCTAGTATAGTATTTTGATAAAAAGTCCTAATATAGTATGTCGAAATTTTTTAAAAATAAGCTAAAGTATGTCGAAAAAAGTCACAAAAAGTCGTAATATGGTATATCGAAAAATTTGTTAAAAACACCAAGGTGGTTTATATTTCATTACTTTATCATTTGAAGTATTCATGGTTAGAAAATGTGTTTCATAGTTAATTAAACAGTAAGTAAAAAAAAAAGTCATAGTATAGCATGTAGAAAATAGTCATAGGATAGTATGTTAAAAAAAGTTGAAAAAGTCATAGTATAAGTTTGTTTAAAAAAGTCATAGTATAGTATGTTGAAAAAAGTCATAGTATAAGTTTGTTTAAAAAAGTCATAGTATAGTATGTTGAAAAAAGTCAAAAAAAGTCATAATATAGTACATAAAAAGAGTCATGGTATAATATGTCGAACATTTTAACAAAAAGTCAGAAATTTTTGAAAAAATGTCATAGTATATTGTGTGGGAAAATCATAGTTTAGTATGTAGAAAAGTCATAGTATAGTATCGAAATGTTTAAAAAAAAAAGTCATAGTATAATATGTAGAAAAATATAGTATAGCATGTCGATAAAAAAAACATATTATTGTATGTCGAAAAAAAGTCATAGTATAGCATGTAGAAATCGTTGAAAAAAATAGTATAGTATGTGGAAAAAAGTCCTAGTAAAGTATTTTCATAAAAAGTCATAGTATAGTATGTAGAAAAAAGTCATAGTATTGCATGACCAAAAAATATATGTATTTCAATTTTTTTAAATAAAAGTCAGAGTATAGCATGTCGAAAAAAGTCAGTATAATAATATACAATAATATGACTTTTTTTCTACATAAGTAGAAAACAGTCATATTAGTGTATGTCAAAAAAGTCATAGTATTATGTTGAAAATGTATTTAGTCATTTAGTCATCAACTTGTATGTTAATATTTTTGAAAAAAGTCATAGTATAGAAAAAGTCATAGTATAGCATGTCGATAAAAAATCATAGTATTGTATGTCGATAAAAAGTCATCGTATAGCATTTCGAAATTTTTGAAAAAAGTCATAGTACAGCATTTCGAAATCATTGAAAAAATAGTGTAGTATGTAGAAAAAAAGTCCTAGTATAGTATTTTGATAAAAAGTCCTAGTATAGTATGTCGAAATTTTTTAAAAATAAGCTAAAGTATGTCGAAAAAAGTCACAAAAAGTCGTAATATGGTATATCGAAAAATTTGTTAAAAACACCAAGGTGGTTTATATTTCATTACTTTATCATTTGAAGTATTCATGGTTAGAAAATGTGTTTCATAGTTAATTAAACAGTAAGTAAAAAAAAAGTCATAGTATAGCATGTAGAAAATAGTCATAGGATAGTATGTTAAAAAAAGTTGAAAAAGTCATAATATAGTATGTTGAAAAAAGTCAAAAAAAAAAGTCATAATATAGTACATAAAAAGAGTCATGGTATAATATGTCGAAAATTTTAACAAAAAGTCAGAAATTTTTGAAAAAATGTCATAGTATATTGTGTGGAAAAATCATAGTTTAGTATGTAGAAAAGTCATAGTATAGTATCGAAATGTTTAAAAAAAAAAGTCATAGTATAGTAAGTAAAAAAAAAGTCATAGTATAGCATGTAGAAAATAGTCATAGGATAGTATGTTAAAAAAAGTTGAAAAAGTCATAGTATAGTATGTTGAAAAAAGTCAAAAAATAGTCATAGTATAGTATGTTGAAAAAAGTCATAGTACAGTAGGTTGAAAAATTAAAAAAGTCATAGTGTAGTATGTCAAAAAGAGTAGAAAAAAGTCATGGTATAGTATGCAGAAAAAAGTCATAGAATTGTATTTCGAAAATTTTGAAAAAAAAGTCATAGTACAGCATTTCGAAATCGTTGAAAAAATAGTGTAGTATGTAGAAAAAAGGACCTAGTATAGAATGTTCAAAAAAGTCCTAGTATAGTATTTTGATAAAAAGTCATAGTACAGTATGTCAAATATTTTAAAAATAAGTTAAAGTATGTCGAAAAAAGTCACAAAAAGTCGTAGTATGGTATATCGAAAAAATTGTTAAAAACACCAAGGTGGTTTATATTTCATTACTTTATCATTTGAAGTATTCATGGTTAGAAAATGTGTTTCATAGTTTATTAAACAGATGTTTTCATTTGTCTTCAGGGTCACATCAACCACATCCTGGGCCTCTGACAGCCGGCCAATCACATTCCTCTCCGGCAGGACGATGTCATCATGACCTTGTCCCTGAACGGACCAATCAGATTGTTTTGATACTCCTGCTGATCAATCCAGTTGTCATATGTCCACGCGTCCTTTAACACACCAATGGTTTTATATCAGCTAATCAATGCTTTCACAAAAGGGATTTTACACTGTTTAGTATAGCATGTTGAAAAAAGTCAAAAATTATCAAAAAACGTGAGATAAAGTAGTATAGAATGTTGAAAATTTTGAAAAAAGTCATTTGATAGAATGTCGAAAAAAAGTCATAGTATAGTACACAAAAAGAGTCATGGTATAATATGTCAAAAATTTTAACAAAAAGTCAGAAACTTTTGAAAAAATGTCATAGTATATTGTGTGGAAAAATCATAGTTTAGTATGTAGAAAAGTCATAGTATAGTATCGAAATGTTTAAAGAAAAAAAGTCATAGTATAATATGTAGAAAAATATAGTATAGCATGTCGATAAAAAAACATATTATTGTATGTCGAAAAAAAGTCATAGTATAGCATGTAGAAATCGTTGAAAAAAATAGTATAGTATGTGGAAAAAAGTCCTAGTAAAGTATTTTGATAAAAAGTCATAGTATAGTATGTAGAAAAAAGTCATAGTATTGCATGACCAAAAAATATATGTATTTCAATTTTTTAAAATAAAAGTCAGAGTATAGCATGTCGTAAAAAGTCAGTATAATAATATACAATAATATGACTTTTTTTTTTTTACATAAGTAGAAAACAGTCATATTAGTGTATGTCAAAAAAGTCAGTATTATGTTGAAAATGTATTTAGTCATTTAGTCATCAACTTGTATGTTGATATTTTTGAAAAAAAGTCATAGTATAGAAAAAGTCAGAGTATAGTATGTCGAAATTTTTGAAAAAAGTCATAGTACAGCATTTCGAAATCATTGAAAAAATAGTGTAGTATGTAGAAAAAAAGTCCTAGTATAGTATTTTGATAAAAAGTCCTAGTATAGTATGTCGAAAGTTTTTAAAAATAAGCTAAAGTATGTCAAAAAAAGTCACAAAAAGTTGTAATATGGTATATCGAAAAATTTGTTAAAAACACCAAGGTGGTTTATATTTCATTACTTTATCATTTGAAGTATTCATGGTTAGAAAATGTGTTTCATAGTTTATTAAACAGTAAGTAAAAAAAAAGTCATAGTATAGTATGTTGAAAAAAGTAAAAAAAAAGTCATAGTATAGTGTGTTTAAAAAAGACATAGTATAGGATGTCGAAAAATTTGAAAAATAGTCATAGTATAGTATGTTGAAAAAAGTCATAGTACAGTAGGTTGAAAAATTAAAAAAGTCATAGTGTAGTATGTCGAAAAGAGTAGAAAACTGTCATGGTATAGTATGCAGAAAAACGTCATAGAATTGTATTTTGAAAATTTTGAAAAAAGTCATAGTACAGCATTTCGAAATCGTTGAAAAAATAGTGTAGTATGTAGAAAAAAAGTCCTAGTATAGAATGTTCAAAAAAGTCCTAGTATAGTATTTTGATAAAAAGTCATAGTATAGTATGTCAAATATTTTAAAAATAAGTTAAAGTATGTCGAAAAAAGTCGTAGTATGGTATATCGAAAAAATTGTTAAAAACACCAAGGTGGTTTATATTTCATTACTTTATCATTTGAAGTATTCATGGTTAGAAAATGTGTTTCATAGTTTATTAAACAGATGTTTTCATTTGTCTTCAGGGTCACATCAACCACATCCTGGGCCTCTGACAGCCGGCCAATCACATTCCTCTCCGGCAGGACGATGTCATCATGACCTTGTCCCTGAACGGACCAATCAGATTGTTTTGATACTCCTGCTGATCAATCCAGTTGTCATATGTCCACGCGTCCTTTAACACACCAATGGTTTTATATCAGCTAATCAATGCTTTCACAAAAGGGATTTTACACTGTTTAGTATAGCATGTTGAAAAAAGTCAAAAATTATCAAAAAACGTGAGATAAAGTAGTATAGAATGTCGAAAATTTTGAAAAAAGTCATTTGATAGAATGTCGAAAAAAAGTCATAGTATAGTACACAAAAAGAGTCATGGTATAATATGTCAAAAATTTTAACAAAAAGTCAGAAACTTTTGAAAAAATGTCATAGTATATTGTGTGGAAAAATCATAGTTTAGTATGTAGAAAAGTCATAGTATAGTATCGAAATGTTTAAAGAAAAAAAGTCATAGTATAATATGTAGAAAAATATAGTATAGCATGTCGATAAAAAAACATATTGTATGTCGAAAAAAAAGAAAGTCATAGTATAGCATGTAGAAATCGTTGAAAAAAATAGTATAGTATGTGGAAAAAAGTCCTAGTAAAGTATTTTGATAAAAAGTCATAGTATAGTATGTAGAAAAAAGTCATAGTATTGCATGACCAAAAAATATATGTATTTAAATTTTTTTAAATAAAAGTCAGAGTATAGCATGTCGTAAAAAGTCAGTATAATAATATACAATAATCTGACTTTTTTTTTACATAAGTAGAAAACAGTCATATTAGTGTATGTCAAAAAAGTCATAGTATTATGTTGAAAATGTATTTAGTCATTTAGTCATCAACTTGTATGTTGATATTTTTGAAAAAAAGTCATAGTATAGAAAAAGTCAGAGTATAGTATGTCGAAATTTTTGAAAAAAGTCATAGTACAGCATTTCGAAATCATTGAAAAAATAGTGTAGTATGTAGAAAAAAAGTCCTAGTATAGTATTTTGATAAAAAGTCCTAGTATAGTATGTCGAAATTTTTTAAAAATAAGCTGAAGTATGTCGAAAAAAGTCACAAAAAGTCGTAATATGGTATATCGAATAATTTGTTAAAAACACCAAGGTGGTTTATATTTCATTACTTTATCATTTGAAGTATTCATGGTTAGAAAATGTGTTTCATAGTTTATTAAACAGTAAGTAAAAAAAAAGCCATAGTATAGTATGTTGAAAAAAGTAAAACAAAAAGTCATAGTATAGTGTGTTTAAAAAAGACATAGTATAGGATGTCGAAAAATTTGAAAAATAGGCATAGTATAGTATGTTGAAAAAAGTCATAGTACAGTAGGTTGAAAAATTAAAAAAGTCATAGTGTAGTATGTCGAAAAGAGTAGAAAAAAGTCATGGTATAGTTTTTCGAAAATTAAAAAAAAAAAAGTCATAGTATAGTATGTCTAAATTTGTTTGAAAAAAAGTCATGGTATAGTATGTAGACAAAAGTTGTAGTATAGTATGTCTAAAACTTTGAAAAAAAGTCATAGTATATAGTATGTCGATTAAAAGCCACAAAAAGTCATAGTATGGTATATTGAAAAAATTGTTGAAAACACCAAGGTGGTTTATCTTGCTATTTGTAGATGTATATGTCTTATAATTCTGATGATTAAACTGTTTGAGATGTTGATCCATTCAGATGGTTGTTAGTTCTCTAAAAGGGACCGAGTTTCTACAACCAGTAATGTGGAAAAGGCTTTGTTGATTGGTTCTGAAATCTTCCTGTTTGAAGATTAATATTTTTATTTCATTTCTGACTGAATGATGACATCATTACCTGCTTCGGTTTATTTAAAAAAATAAAACATTTGACTGAATTTCTGACTCGTGGTGTTTTAAAAACTTTATTAAATAAACAGTTTGTAAGAATAATAAATGTGTCCAGAAGCCCCGCCCTCCTCTGCTGTCTGTCACTCCATCAGCTGATTGGCTCTCTTGGCTGCGGGAGCTTCACCTGTTCAGGTAGAAACACAGAAGCACAGCTGGAACATTTATCACTCATTAACCAGCTGCTGTTCTGTCTCAAGGGATGGAGGCGGGGCTTACAGTCTGCAGGCGGCCAATGGCTGCAGCTCTTCACCGTGTAGATGATCCCGCTCACCGTCTTCCTGGTTTCTGACAACAACAAACACCACACAATCAAATATGTTTCAGAAACAAATTCATTTTCTATCGTCCAGCTTTATTCCCAATATCAGGATTTACCTGCGTGTAGAATAACGGATCCACAGGTGGAGGAAACGAGTACTGTAGTATTGTAGTTTTTGTTGAAGACTACAGTTTGTGTCTGAACCAATAGGAAGGATACAGGTTGGTGATGTCATAGGGCCCTCTGAGCTCCAGAGGCTGAGGACACTCAGACATTATTATATTATTATATAATTATTTATGACTTCAGACTGAACATGCTGCATATATCATCACCAACCTTCTGGACAGGATCACTGTTACGACCGGCCCACAGGCCACAACAAAAGAGGGAGATGCACAGCAACGTAGTCAATAATAAAGTGGCATTTATTAAATAATAATGCAAACAAGAGAAAGATGAGGTGTGATTGTCAGTATCAGTGATGAATGAAGTTGTATGGATGTAATGGACAATGTGAGGTGCATGTTGTCAGTAGTTAATAAAGGAAATAACTCAAAAAGAGAGGAAACATGCTGGTGTGCATAAAAGGAGAATGTGGCCGTCTGAACTCAGGGCAGGTGTTAAATAGTCTGGGAGGACCGGCCAGGTGGTTCCAATCATATCATCCTCACCTCCGCTACACCTGCAAGATAACAAGACAAACCACACACAAGTACGACAGGCCCAGGGCCGTCACATCACACTCTGAAACACAAAAAGGTGAGTCAGGACAGAGCCAATCGGGACGTCCTGTCACAGGCATAGGAAGTGGACGTACCTTCCCTTTCCACATCTCCATCAGACACACAGCGTTGGTGATGGTGTAGCGCCTCCTGGTGGAGTCTTTGATGGCTGCAGAGTAGACACCTCAAACAGCAAACACCTCTCTGTCGCCTGAACACACACTATACTATTACTATTTTTTTACATACTATACTATGACTTCTTTATGAACTTTTCCGACATGACTTTTTTCCGACATACTATACTATTACTATTTTTCGACATACTTTGCTATGACTTTTTTTGACATACTATACTATGACTTCTCTATGACTTTTTTCGACATACTTGTACGATTTTTTGACTTTTTTCGACTTATTATACTATGACTTTTTTTTTTTACTTTTTTCAAATACCATAGTATGTTTTGTTTTTTTACTTTCTTCAACATACTATGACTTTACTATCTATAAAGTCTATATATATATATATATAAAGACTATACTGTACTATTACTATTTTTCGACATACTATACTATGACTTTTTTTCAACATACTATACTATGACTTTTTTAGTCTTTCTTCAAAATACTATACTATGACTTTTTTTCAACTTTTTTCCATATACGATACTATGACTTTTTTTCCAATTTTTTTGACATACTATACTATGACTTTTTATGACTTTTTTCGATATACAATGCTATGACTTTTTTCGACATACTATGACTTTTTTTTCCAATTTTTTTGACATACAATATTTTGACTATG
The DNA here is from genome assembly GCF_008315115.2 of Sander lucioperca. NCBI lineage: Eukaryota > Metazoa > Chordata > Actinopteri > Perciformes > Percidae > Sander > Sander lucioperca. Next base: position 16,914,249 of record NC_050189.1, read on the forward strand.
ACTTTTTTCGACATACTATACTATGACCTTTTTTCTAATTTTTTAGACATACTATACTATGACTTTTTTAGATATACTATAGTATGACTATTTTAAAAATTATTTAAAATGTAAATGAACTAACTAAACAAAGTCCCCGTGACACGAAGGACAATACAAGGCTTAAAAGTGATAAAGGAAAGTGATGTAGGAAGCTGTGTGTGAAACAAACCTCAGCAGCAGTGGAGTCTGTTGGCTGGTTGTCATCCGCAGCGCCTCGCAGTGCATGCTGGTCCTTGTAGTCAACTGGTAAAAGGGTTACTTTGATAACCTTTAACCTAAGATCTGGGACAAGCCCCCAAACATGTTACATCACGAATACCCTTGTGTTGTTTTCCTAATTCATATTCGCTTGTCTTTAGGTGCTTTTTGTCTCTCTTTTTTAAACAGTTTTTATACATTGTCAATTTACCTAATTTATTTGACATTATACCACATTTTTCTGTTAAAAAAAAGCAGTAATGCAGACACACACACACACACACACAAGAAAGAGGAAGAAATAAACAGAATAAGAACCATCTACTGTTTTTCCTGATAATCTTTTTTATGAAATACTATTTTTGTATTATGTACTGTAGTAGCATTACACTAACAGGACTGCTACATCACTTATCATCACGTATTAACAATTTTCTTTTGCATAGAGTGATCAAGCTGCATTGAGAGGACCAAACAGGGTGAGAGGTACAGCTGCTCTTCTGATTAATCTTTGTGACTTATGTGTTAACTACAATGTCTTTTTGTTCCAATATATACCTGATGATGCTTGTATCCCAACCGCAGAACAACTTGTCAAACATTTAGAGTCTGAACACAAACACTAAAGAGAACAAGAAGATCTGATTAAATAAATCTGTCAAATATGTTTGGAATTGTTTGTTTGTGTTCAGAGTTTCCAGCAGAACCAGAAGTCGTCTATGAAAACCCCTGCGGAACTGCTCAGGAAACCCTGTCCTTAGCGTGAAGCATGCACAGAGTACTTGACCTGTCCTCAACTTGAGTCCAAACACAATTTCAAAGTTGCGCCACCATACATTATGCAGTGAGACCAACGTATCACAAGAAACATAATACAATGAGTTGAAGTAACTACTTTAACAAAGTTTACAATGCCATTACATATTTTTTCTTCAGTTTAATTGAAAATCAAAGTAAGATGAGCAATTTCAAGTTCCCGTTTTTACAGTGAACAAAACTCAACAGATCTTAAACCACATTCAGAGACAGAAAATACAAAGAGTTAATATAAAATGTAAAATATAGATTATTAAATGAAAGGTCCACAAAGTAAGAAAATATCATGTTAAACTACGAATAATAAAAAAAAGTATATGCATAAGGCAGACAAAAACAAATAATGGGAACACATTTTTAACAGATCATTCTCAACACAAAGCTCACATTCTCTCATTTGGAGCTTTTGACCAAATTCCACAGACTTCTTCAGCTCTTAAACTTCCCTCTGAATGGGACCAGCTGTTTTAATGTGACTGAAGTGTCAGACTGAACTCTGATCCACTGAAGAAGCCTGTGGGATACGGTTCAAAGCAGAGGGTTAAAACTTTTTACATGAATGACTACCCCTTCAAAGGAAGGGAGCGTTTATTTAAAAGGCCGTGAACAGTGTGTTATAATTAATAATGTGAGATCCACCTTTCTTCAAATTGAAACAGGGATCCCTCAGGGCACTGTTTTGGGACCCATACTCTTCAGCCTTTACACTAATGATTTGCCAGATGTATGTCCAGATATAGGTCTACAGATGTATGCAGATGACACAGTGGTGTATGGATCTGGTAATACTTGTACTTCTGTGGCTGACAAACTAAATGTCAACTTAGATAAACTATCATCTTGGCTGGCTTCATCTTGTCTAACTTTAAACACAAACAAACAAACTCTGTCTGCTTTTCCATTAAAAAACTACCTCTAACACAGCTCTTGAATGTACAAATTAATGGGGAGCTTATTGAACAAGTACCTGAAGTGAAGTATCTGTCAATAATTATAGACTCAGTTGAACTTTAAAAGTCATATCAAGAAAATCTATAAAACCGTTAAGGCCAACTTGGGCTGCTTTAGGATGATAAGAAACTGCCTGACTCTTGACTGTGCTTTTATTTTTTTTAAATCTATGATTCTCTCACACATATCGTATGGCTTGACCACATGGTCCCAAGCTCAGATCAGTTAAGACCATAGAGTGTCTATATAACCGAGCTTTGAAAGTCCTAGACAAGAAGAGAATAAGGTATCATCACTGCCAAATTTTAAGCAAACATAAGATTTTAAGCTTTGCTAATTTTATCTCCCTGCATTTTGTTAAATTGATCTTCAAATGCCTAAATAACGCTGCTCCCCTTCCCCTTTACAGAACAATAATAAAACAGCAAAGTGGTACCAGAACCATCACCCGAGCAGCGTTAAAAGGCAATTATAGCATCCCTTTCCGTAGAACATCATTTGCCCAAACTGCATTTTCAGTAAAAGGGGCAAAATTATGGAACTTTATGCCAGACCACTTGAAATGTATCCCAACATTAGCCACTTTTAAAAAAAATACCAAATTGTGGCTAATTCGGGAACAATCTTGCTCTCATATTTAGTTTTTACACTGTGCTCTCATTGTATACTTTCCTTCCATTTTCATTTAATTTCTTTTTATTTCATCTTTATTGTATTTTTAATAATAATGTAAATCTGTATTTTTATTTGTAACCAAAAGCCCTACTAGGGACAAGTGTCGAGAATTAGCTTCGGCTAAAAACACTATGATACATACATCAGATGACTGTTGAAGTTTATCTATGTTTTTTTTGTATCTGTCCCTATCTAAATAAACCTATAAGAAGAAGCGTAATATGTAGTCGTAGCCAGGATAACACACGTGCTGTTCAGAAGATAAAGTTACTGCTGGTCAGCCTTCAATGTGGAGAGAAGATCAGAATATAACAACACAGCTATCAGGGCATGAGGAGGAGGCAGGAGGAAACAGCTTGGCTCTGAAACATGTTCACTAAGAGGCAGTGTGAATGAGCTGGTGGTTTTTAAGGCTATTACTATGAGAAAATGTTTTCCCACATTGTTCACACCAGTACGGCTTCTCTCCAGTGTGAATGCGCTGGTGAGATTTAAGATAATCACCACGAGAAAATGTTTTACCACATTGTTCACACCAGTACGGCTTCTCTCCAGTGTGAATGCGCTGGTGAGATTTAAGGCTGCCACTCTGAGAAAAAGTTTCCCCACATTGTTCACAGCTGTATGGCTTTTCTCCAGTGTGAATGCGCTGGTGAGATTTAAGGTGATCACCACGAGAAAAAGTTTCTCCACATTGTTCACACCAGTACGGCTTCTCTCCAGTGTGAATGCGCTGGTGAGATTTAAGGTGACCACTATGAGAAAAGGTTGTCCCACATTGTTCACAGCTGTACGGCCTTTCCCCAGTGTGAATGCGCTGGTGTTTTTTAAGGTCACCACCATCAGAAAATGTTTTCCCACATTGTTCACAGCTGTGCGGCTTCTCTCCAGTGTGACTGCGTTGATGTCTTCTTAGGGAACCCTGCTGTGTGAAAGCTGCCCCACATTGATCACAGCTGTAAGGTTTATCTCCAATGTGAACTCTCTGATGACTCTTTAAAGAGGCTGAAGTTGTGAAGGATTTGTCACAGTGGTGACAGCGTTGACGTTTGACTCCTCTTCCTCTCCGTTTCTATCAACAGACAGAAAAAGAGAGAGAGTGAGTTAGTCTTTGTCATGTATCATGCATCATGTATTTTTGTTTTGTTTTGCTTGTTTGTTTTGTCAATGTCACTATTATGTGTACCTTTAATGTATAGTGAATGAGCGCTGTATGATTGCTGGTTGTCTCTGTTAGTCTTATCTCACCTGCCTAGGGACTGCAGATGGAAAGTAGTTATTTTAACTAATTCTAGCATATTTACATGGTGTTTTTATACAACAATGTTCATAAATATGCATGGTCCATATCAAATAAACCAAAAAAAAAAAAAAAATAGTGAGGTGCCATGTTGTATCAATCTATCTTAAACAAGAAACAACATTTAGCATGTCTATGGAACATAGTTTGACTGATGCATTACCTTTCTTAATTATCTGCCGATATCCCCGTTATGGAGTTGCATTATGGGAAATGCAAGATCCAGTGTTGGTTAGTTTGTGATAAATAGACAACTTTTGATTAATGTGTGGCCTCCCTTTTTATTGCCAGCCTTTAGCCAGGCGGTAACATATGGGAGATCATTTTGGATTGTTAGTGCTGGGAAACTTGTAAATGTAACATTTTCTTTGTGGGAGAGTTTCCCACAGATTTTAACTTGCACTGGTATCTGTAAGGGTTATCAGGTTGTCTTTATGTTGCTGGACTAGCTCTAGTCAGTCCAGCAACAGTCTAGTCCAGTTTCTGTATATTTTGTGAACTGCTAGTCAGAGTTGAGGGATGTAAAGTCATTGGAACCATTGTCCCATTGTTGGAGCTCGGGCGGACGGAGAGCTCCGGCGGACGGAGAGCTCTGCGTCCATCAGCAGCAGATCGATGTTAGAAAAAGCAAGGTCTTCTTCTGTGTGTTAATTAGCGGGTCGCAAACCAAGTTTAAGGCTCATACCTCCACCTACATTGTATTGGAGTGTGTAGAATAATCAATGGCATTAATGTGTGTGTGTGTGTGTGTAAGTGAGTGAGAGAGAGAGTCTTGTCTGTATCTGCTCTTTGGGTTACTTACCTTTACTTTAATTAATCCTTTTTTTATCCGATTCATCGATTAATTGAAAAAAAATAATCGACAGATTAATCTATTAAAATAATCGTTAGTTGCAGCCCTAGTGCCAAGTTTTTTTCAAGTCGGTTTTGCATATCCACGAATCACTTGATTGAAACTTAATCACTTGAGGTTGGTCTCGTCCATTTGGGGTTGGGATTTCTTTTACAAAATCACGAAATTTGCAAAACATACTTTTCAAACTCGTCCGAGGTTTCTTGACCGATCTCCCTGAAATAAATCAGCTCGGTCTCATACCGTAACTACTGAGGTGGTTTAACTCGGAGTGACCTGGCTGACGCTCTGATGTTAATATGCTGTGTAGCGTTCAAGAATCGCCTGACGATGTTGCGTTGTAGAATAACAATATGTTTATTTTGGTTAACCGTGCAGCATGAAATGTCCATTCCTTCATGTTTTCAGCGCTAAATCCATAAACAATTAGACAACGTTGGAACAAATGGTTTGGTGCCAATGCACTCCAGCATCACAGCGTTAGCGGTCAAAAACCATTTGCCTTTTCCGGGCCAAACACCTGCCGGCAACAATTTGGAGCTTACCTTTATAACCTTGCTCTTGGTAATACTACAGCGACACCCAATGTACATACAAGAAACAACACCCAAAATCTGAACACTCGAAAAAACATATTTGGCTCCTACATCCCTGAAACTTAGAATATAGAATCTTAAAATGGCCATTACAAAAAGCTAATAAAAGAAATTTGTTGGATAAAAAAATGGCTACGTTTCGGAAAAACACTTTTGCATATCTCATCCAAATGAATTACTATCAACGTGAATCCTGATATTTTTGTTTTCAATCCCACTCTGAGTCTCTGGAACAAATCTGTTGAATATTCGCCACTAGGGGGCACTACAGATACAAAAAGTATATCTCATGAACTGTTCATGCGATCTGAGTGCTCGATGTAGCGCCACTCATGAGGCCACACATACAATGGTGTAATGATTGGATGAAATGGGGGTGGCCTATTAATACACCCCCCAAAAATACATACATGTTGATTGATCTCCGACCATTTGATTTACTTTGTTGTTTATTTGCAGTAAGTGGTTAGAGCAGTTCCAGTGGATGCTCAGGTTAACTTCATGGCTGTGTAGGTGATTTTCACCACACTGAAAGTTAACCAGGTTACTGGGCTTTGTGCTTCATTTAGACCACAGCTATCCTGCATGAAGTCTAGGGTTGAGTGAGTCAGCAAGTGATTGTTAAGCAGTTAGCCAGAGGAATGAGGTTGCATAATTAATTAATTCGGAACATGGCATCAAAATGTTGAGAGGTTTCGTTCACCTTAAAGTGCTCATATTATGCTCATTTTCAGGTTCATAATTGTATTTAGAGGTTATATCAGAATAGGTTTACATGGTTTAAAGGTGCTCTAAGTCAGTCATTCCCAAACTGTGGTCCACGGACCACTAGTGGTCTGTGAGGGTACTGCAGGTGGTCCGTGGAAAAGCTTTTTTAACCTTCATTTTACCAGGAAATTCCCATAAAAATTAAGAATATGTAACTTGTGATTTGTAAAACTCTGAAGATTAATAATCCCCTAAAACTGCCAAAGGTTTTGAAATTTTGACTTTTTGGTTTTGTTCTTATTACTGTATAGATTTAATACTCCATTGCTATGGAAATAAGCCTGATGTTCAAATCGGGCACTTGAGTAAGTAAATAAATAAATAACATATATGTGGCAGCCGTTGTGTGAAGTAAACTTTCTTTAAACATCGAGCCTGTTGTACTTATGCAATGACCACTAGTCCTTACCTAGGTACTGTCAGGACACGCCCTCATACTCTGCTTCTGACTGGCTAGTAGTCCTTACCTAGGTACTGTCAGGGCACACCCTCATACTCTGCTTCTGACTGGCTAGTAGTCCTTTCCTAGGTACTGTCAGGACACGCCCTCATTCTCTGCTTCTGACTGGCTAGTAGTCCTTACTTAGGTACTGTCAGGGCACGCCCTCATACTCTGCTTCTGACTGGCTAGTAGTACTTTCCTAGGTACTGTCAGGACACGCCCTCATACTCTGCTTCTGACTGGCTAGTAGTCCTTACCTAGGTACTGTCAGGGCACGCCCTCATACTCTGCTTCTGACTGGCTAGTAGTCCTTACCTATGTACTGTCAGGACACGCCCTCATTCTCTGCTTCTGACTGGCTAGTAGTCCTTACCTAGGTACTGTCAGGGCACACCCTCATACTCTGCTTCTGACTGCAACAAAAATATGGGTTTTTTTGAAAATTAAACCATGTAAACCTATTCTGATATAACCTCTAAATACAATTATGAATCTGAAACTGAGCATAATATGAACACTTTAAGTGCCTCATTTGTTGTGAAAAGAACCTATAAAATGCATCTGCCGTATACTGTAATTTTGTGTACATTTACTGACCCTTAGTATTATTTTGCTAACCCACTCCTTTAATTCTTGAATGTACATTTAGAGCAGAAGAAATATGTGTGATTAATTTGTGATTAATAACGAGTTAACTATGGACAGTCATGCAGTTAATCGTGATCAAATATTTTAATCTATTGACAGCCCTAATTTATATAAAACAATCCAATATGTAATAATAATGTCAATTAATCAATATTAATGCTGTGTTGTTGTGGCCTTCCAGTTTATTTTGTGGAAACTATTCTTCTTTTTCTTGCTGTCATTTGATTTAACTTTGAGTCAAAGTGATTTCACCTTTTGTGGAGAAGTCATTCTTGTTCTTCAGTGGGAACTAATTCCAGACGGACGTCCTGAAGTCAGAAGTGTCTCGTCCCACAGATGAGCTGTGAAGTCAACAAACAGAGACACACCATAAGACAGGAGACACTCCACACTATAACATCACTATACTCATATACTATCAGCTGATCAACACACAGAGACACACCATGAGACAGGAGTCAGGAGACACTATAACATCACTATACTCATATACTATCAGCTGATCAACACACAGAGACACACCATGAGACAGGAGACACTATAACATCACTATACTCATATACTATCTGCTGATCAACACACCATGAGACAGGACTTTGGTGAAGTTAGAAAGATATTCGCAGATTTGAACTTCCAGGATCAATTACTCTACAGCAAAATGTTATTAGTCACAAACTATGCATCTTTCCTACCGTAATAAGGTTAACAACGAGCTACAAACTAATTTTCAACAGAACGAGCCATCCTCCAACCTGGAGAAATAACATTGGTCTCTACGAGCAGCTGGCAGTGAGACGGCAGTAAGACGAGTGCTTAGGGACCGTCTACAAGCTACAACACCTTAGGGACCGTCTACAAGCTACAACACCTTAGATAGATAGATAGATAGATAGATAGATAGATAGATAGATAGATAGATAGATTTTTTACTGATCCCAAAAAAATGGGAAATAACGTTGTTGCAGCAGCAAAATTTCAGACACACAGCACACGTACAGAGTAAACATTAAATTATAGGAAACAATATACATGAAATAATAATAGAATAATACACTAGCATTATTTAAAAATATATACAATTTGGAAATAAAATGTACAACTGTTTCGATATATAGATAAACTTAATGTGCAAGTTGGGGAGTAAAAATGTACAACGGTTTGACTGGTAATGATTGTGCATTCAGTGCAGTTGTGATGTATATGAGTCTTATCTAACACTCAGAGATGAAGTGTTAAAAATGTTTTATTGCCTGTGGTAGGAATGATTTCCTGTAGCGGTCCGTGCGACATCGAAGCTGTCGGAGCCTCTTAGAGAAGGTGCTCCTCTGGTGGACCAGTGTGGGGTGGAGAGGGTGGTCGGGGTTATCCACGATAGATAACAGTTTGTTCAGTGACCTCCTCTCCACCACAGCTTCAAATGTCTCCTGTTTGCAGCCAATAACGGAGCCAGCCTTCCTGATCAGTTTGTTCAGTCTGTTTGTGTCGCTGGCTCCGATGCTGCTGCCCCAGCAGATGGCGGAGGAGAACAGAGCGCTGGCCACAACAGACTGGTAGAACATCTCCAGCATCTTGCTGCACACGTTGAAGGATCTCAGCTTCCTCAGGAAATCTCATCCCCTCCTTGTAAACAGCAGTGCTGTTGACTTTCCAGTTCAGCCTGTTGTCGATGTTGACACCCAGGTATCTGTACTCCTCAACCATGTCCACATCTCCACCCAGAATGCAAACGGGCTGCGGAGCCGTTCCCTTCCTCCTGAAGTCAATCACCATCTCTCTGGTCTTATCCACATTCAGCAGCAGGTGATTCTTACCAGACCACTCCACAAAGTTGTCCACCAGCGCTCTGTACTCTCCCTCCTGTCCATCCCTTATACACCCAACAACTGCAGAGTCATCAGAGAACTTCTGTAGGTGACATGACTCTGAGTTGTACTGGAAGTCTGTGGTGTATAAGGTGAACAGAAAAGGAGACAGCACAGTCCTCTGTGGAGCCCCCGTACCACTCACCAACACATCAGACAGAACACGGTCCAGGCGGACAAACTGTGGTCTGTCTGTCAGGTAGTCAGTGATCCAGGAGACTGTGGACGAACCGACACCCATCATCTGCAGCTTCTCACCTAGCAGCAGTGGCTGGATGGTGTTGAATGCACTGGAGAAATCAAAAAATGTGATTCTCACAGTGCTGCCACCGCCATCCAGGTGCAAATGAGCTTGCTGCAGAAGATAGATGATCCCAGACGAGGCTGGTAGGCAAACTGTAGAGGGTCCAGAGAAGATCTCACCTGCGGCCTCAAGCGGGCCAAGACCAGCCTCTCCAGCATCTTCATCACATGGGATGTGAGAGCCATAGGGCGGTAGTCCTTGAGGCCAGATGGAGCCGACTTCTTGGGGACCGGGACAAGGCAGGACGTCTTCCACAGCAGCGGCACCCTCTGCAGGCTCAGGCTCAGGTTGAAGGCATACTGGAGAACACCAGACAGCTGACTGGCGCAGGTCTTCAGGACCCTGGGGCTGATGCCATCCGGGCCGGCAGCCTTGCGCTGGTGAAGCCTCTCCAGCTGTCTCCTCACCTGGCCAGGTGTGAATGAAAAGCAGGGGGGGGTGCTTGAAGTGTCTGTGGGGGGAGATGTGCTGTAGTTGTGGGGGGAGTGGGCAGACCACAGGGGGGTGAGGGGGGAGGTGTGGGAGCAAGAGAGGGGGGAGGAGGCAGAGATGGGGTGTGGGGGGTTGGTGGAGTGGTAGAAGAGGCAGGGGATGGCTGTGAGCTAAACCTGTTAAAGTAACAGTTCAGCTCGTTTGCTCTCTCACGGCTGCCTGGTGTTGGTCTTCTTCTACCCCCACACCCGGTGATCTCTTTCATCCCTGTCCACACCTCCCTCATATTGTTCTCCTGTAGACTGGCCTCCAGCTTCCTCCTGTAGGAGTTTTTACATTCTCTCAGTTTATCCCGTAGTTTGTGCTGTGCTCCCCTCAGCTCCTGTCTGTCCCATGACCTGAAAGCTTTCTTCTTCTCATTCAGAAGAACTTTAAGGTCACTGGTGATCCACGGCTTGTGAGTGGGAAGGCAGCGTACACTCCGGGAGGGCATGGTGACATTCTCACAGAATTTGATGCATTCTGTGATGCAGTCTTTCATATTATTGATGTCCTTCCCCATGTGGTTCACAGAGCACGTCCCAGTCTGTAGACTCAAAACAGTCCTGCAGAGCCTCCTCAGCCTCCTGAATCCACCTCCTCACAGTCCTTGTTTGGACAGGCTGCCGAGGGACAAGAGGAACATACTCAGGAGACAGCAAGACAAGGTTGTGATCTGATTTGCCAAGGGGGGAAGGGCAGTGGCACTGTATGCATCCTTGGCATTAGCATACAGGAGGTCCAGAGTGTTATTGTCTCTTGTGGGGCAGTTAACATATTGTTGAAAGTCTGGGAGGGATTTATCCAGTGAAGCATGATTAAAATTCCCAGTGATAACCATGAAGGCATTGGGCTGCTGCGTCTGAAGTTGTGAGACAGTGGTGTGGATGACGTCAGCAGCTGCCTCCGCATCAGCAGATGGTGGAATGTACACAACGATCACTATGGCGGATGTAAACTCCCTCGGGAGATAATACGGGCGAGCCCCACAGCCAGCAGTTCAATGTCCGGGCTACAGAAACGTTCCTTCACATTCACATGTCCGGGATTGCACCACTCACATACAGTGCAACCCCCCCTCCTTTCTTCTTACCGCTTTCTGTAACGTCCCTGTCCGCCCGAACCGTCAGAAAGCCTTAGGGACCGTCTACAAGCTATATTTGTCTCTTGCTAGTTGTACTACAGCACTTAAAAAAACAAACATATTCATGATTTTGGGGAATATCTTCTGCCAAAAACATTTAATATTTTAATAATTAATAAGAGTGGTGTGTCTAAACTTACCTCACACATAATTAGTCTCCTGCTGGTTGTACTACAGCACTTACTTAAAAAAATATATGCATATTCATAATTTTGGGGAATATTTTTTGCAATTTTATTTTTAATATATGTCATAATTACAGAGAATCATGTCTCCAAAACAACTCCACACATAAAACCCCCTGCTGGATGTAGTACAGCACTTACTTTTAAAAAATAATCATAATCATAATTTTGGGGAATATTTTTTGCGATAGGAAAGATGTGTCATTTGTGAGTTAATAACATTTCGCTATAGAGCAATTGATCCCGGAAGTTGGAATCTGTGAATATCTTTCTAACTTTTCCGAAGTTGAGACAGGAGACACTCCACACAATAATATCACTATACTCAGTGGTGTAGTCTACGTGATATGCAAGTATACGCAGTATACCCACTAAGAAAGCTCCAGGATTTCCATATACCCAATGACACGCAATAACATACTTTCCATTATATTTTTGATATATTCTGAAGGATCATCTGTGTTTTTCTTTTTCACAGAGGCTAAATAAAGGTATTTCCACTATAAATTGGTGCATAATAGTGTATCCAAATTCAGAAAATTAAGTTGTAGATGCTCAAAACCTCCCTGGAGGATGACACCCAGACCCCCCACTATGATATGCCCTTCCTCCCCCAGAGGCAGATTCTGGCCAATATATATACAGTACACCCACAACAATACATGAGACTTCACCACTGACTATACTGATATACTATCTGCTGATCAAGTGGCTCTTTTCCAGGTTTTTCTTCACATTGGGAACCATGTTTTTGTTTTAATAATCTGAAAAAGTTACTTAAGCTATTGAGTAGAAGTATAAAGTACAATAACATGGAAATACTTAAGTAATAGTACCTCTGAATTGTCCCAAAGCAGAGAGCAGTTGAGTAAAAGACTTTCCACCACTATTCATGTGAAGCAGCTGCTCTAAACAAACAATTAAACTCTCAGTTTCTCACCGATTCTTCCAACGTGTTGACTCCACAAGATTTCCACGCTTTACTTCTCAGAAACACCCAACAAGAGAGGAAACAGGCAACAAGAGAGGAGAGGAAACAGCCAACAGGCAAAAGTTGGTCCTGGTGTTCAGACCCAGAGAACTAAGTTGAACTCATGGGGGAGGACAGGGGGGTTCGGACTCTCTCACCCAGGAAAAAACATCAGACACACGTGTTACTCCCCCCTCCATAAGCTTCACAGTGGTCTGGTCTGCTACCTACCATCCCCCAACAGTCACACTCTGCAGCCCAGTGGTTATTTATACTGCTGTTTGTGTATGCTTTAGGTGCTTTTTTACCTGTTTTTGTCTATTGTTTTATACATAGTCAATACACCTAAATTATCTGACATTATAACTATTTTTTTAGTTAAAACAAGCAGTAATTATGAATTATTTTGGCTAATAGTTCAGAGGATGTTGAGTGGATCACAGACTGGTATCGGTCAGTAAGGTTTAAGTATAGTCACGATATTGTTGAGTTTAAAAAAGTTAAAACAATGCTGATCTTTGATATCAATGTACTTTTATGTTTTGATGTATTTACAATGTACGCTGCAGCTGATTTAGACAGTAAAATTGCTACCCAATCAATATCCTTCTCTTTCATACTGATTCCACTTGAGCAGTAAAAATGAGCTTCTTCATGTTAATTAAATAATGTCTGTCTGCTCTCCTAAGCTTAGAGGGTGCGTCTATCTATCGTGGAGCCGATCCCTGCTGGTGTGCAGACTAGATTAGAACAAAAGGATGTTTATTCCTGTTGCTTGTAAAGAATTGACACCCACATGGTAGGATCTTGTTTGTGACCAGAAATAGAAGAAGCGAAGGAGGAGCTGCAAGACTGTTTTGACTGTACAGACTGGAGTGTTTTTGAAGAAGCCACAGGTGACCTGGATGAACTTACTGACACTGTGACATCCTACATTAATTTTTGTGAAGGAGCGTGTGTGTCAACAAAGACCAAGGAGGAGGCCTACAGCAACGGAAATAGGACTCTGCAAAAAACGCTCAGAAAACACATTGACCAAGGAGATCAGAGCAGCTAAAAGGAGCTACTCTGAAAAGTTGAAAAAACGTTTTTGGTTTTCAGCCAACGACTGTGCAGGATTGTGGAGAGGCCTTCAAGACATCACCAGCTATAAGAGACCATCCCCCACTGCTGAGGCTAACGAAGGCCTTGCCGATCACCTGAATGCCTTCTACTGCAGGTTTGAGAGGGAAACACTCACACCCCTCCCCCACTCCAGACCAACTACAGTCCCCACCACTCACATGGCTACCCCCCCCTTCAATCCACACTCATCATATGTGAACAGGATATCTGCCGAGGCAAAATGTCCGTGAAGCACCAGGCCCTGATGGTGTAACACCCTCCTGTCTCAAGGCCTGTGCTGTCCAGCTAGCACCAATCTTCACACAAATATTCAACAGATCACTGGAGCTGTGCAAAGTTCCCTCATGCTTCAAAAGCTCCACCATCATCCCAGTCCCCAAAAAACCCTCCATCACTGGACTGAATGACTATAGACCTGTGGCCTTGACTTCAGTCACCATGAAGTCCTTTGAACACCTGGTGCTGACCCACCTCAAAAACATCACAGGCCACCAGCTGGACCCCCTGCAATTTGCCTATAGGGCAAACAGGTCAGTGCATGATGTAGTGAACATGGGGCTGCACTTCATCCTGCAACACCTTGACCAGCTAGGGACCTACATCAGGATCCTGTTTGTGGACTTCAGCTCAGCGTTCAACACTATCATACCTGAAATCCTTACCGCCAAACTCTCTCAGCTCAGCCAACGACTGTGCAGGACTGTGGAGAGGCCTTCAAGACATCACCAGCTATAAGAGACCGTCCCCCACTGCTGAGGCTAAGGGTGCTGACACACCTGCCAGACGGGTCGACAGTCTGCAGAAAAGGCAGTCAGACTGATCAGTTGGGTCCCCGAGGTCCAAAAACTGCCTCAGAACACACTGAGGCGACGCCGACTTGAGCACAAGCTCTGCGCGTGTGCGAAACGTAATGCGTCTCCATAGCAGCAGGCGGCGCTGCTCTGTATTGTTTCCATTAACAGTCTGATTATTTCCCAAAAAATGAAAACCGGCAGCTGATTGGATGAACGCGTCACGTGGTTCGTTTTTCTCCGGAAATTCACAGCCAGACTGTCATGGCGGCTCGTTCAGAATATGATCTCATATTGGACTAAAATAGTTCACCGAAACGTGTTTCTGAAAACATTTTAAGAGAGAAATAGGCCATGCAGTTTCTGAATCTGTCTTCATTTCAGATCAACAAAGGTCAGTTTAAAAGATTTTTGTCAAATTTTGAGCGGCTCATCTGCTCCCCATTTCCGGGTGAGTCCCGACTGTCCTGTCTCTGACTGAACAAGTCAGGTCGGCCCAAATGAAGGCTGACGGCTCCTCGGACGGCCAACGGCACGGGACACACGGAACAGACTCGAGTCACCGACCTCGCCAGACGGTCCAACGGCCGACTCTAACACTGGCCTTGCCGATGACCTGAATGCCTTCTACTACAGGTTTGAGAGGGAAACACTCACACCCCTCCCCCACTCCAGACCAACTACAGTCCCCACCACTCACCTGGCTACCCCCCTCCCCCGATACTCAATCCACACTCATCATATGTGAACAGGATATCTGCCGAGGCAAAATGCCTGTAAAGCACCAGGCCCTGATGCTGTAACCCCCCAGCATCATCGGCGTAAAGCTGGACATCAACAATATATATATTAATATATAATGAAAATTAAATGGGCCCCAGTATGGATGAATGTGGGACTCCTACTGGACAACCCATCTAAGCAGAACTAGCCCCGCCCACCACAGTGCATTGTTCTCTGTGAGACAGGTATGAGTGAAACCAATTAATAGTTTGAGCAGAAAAATTGAACCAAGACAATTTAGATAGCAGCACCTTGTGATTGACGGTGTCAAAAGCTCTTTTTAAATCTAGGAATACGGCACCAACACATCCATTTTTATCTAGATGACATTTGATTTTTTTCATGAACATAGCCAATGCAGTCTCGGTTGAGTGGCGTGGCCAAAACCCAAACTGCATGGGATGTAAAGATTTTTGGCTATTGCTAAGGAAATCAATCATTTGTTTAATAACCCATTTTTTCAATTATTTTAGAAGTTATAGGTAGAATGCTGTTTGGTCTATAGTTA
Source organism: Sander lucioperca (assembly GCF_008315115.2). Classification (NCBI taxonomy): domain Eukaryota; kingdom Metazoa; phylum Chordata; class Actinopteri; order Perciformes; family Percidae; genus Sander; species Sander lucioperca. The sequence continues at coordinate 16,929,681 of NC_050189.1, forward strand.
TTAATGTCAGATTTATCCCCATCTTTAAATACTGGGGTAACTGAGGCCAATTTCCACGCCTTAGCGACAACTGAATTTTTTATAGATAAATTTACCAAGTGCATGCTTGGGGGCAATAGAGCCTCCATTATATCCTTATGTGATTTTATAAAGCTAGTATCGAGCCAATAAATATCCTTGGCTTTAGAATTGTTCAAAGCCGTAATGATATCAATGACTTCTTTTTCTGTTATTTCTTGGATGTGAAATTTGGACTGAGCATTGTCAGATAGAATAGGAACCTGCTGATCAGAACCCTAGAAAGATGTGAATTGTTTCACCAAATCTTCTATTGATTTAAAGAAGGAACTAAGCTCTTAGGCCAGAACAACAGGGTCTCTCACCAGCTTTTTTTTTTTTTTTTTAAATTCCAAGCCTTTAGTTTCCTGCTTGGGTTGTGCACCCAACAATTTATTTATGTTCTGCCATATTGTTTTACTGTTACCTCTAACGTTTTGAATAATTTGAAAAAAAAAAGTTTGCTTTGGCCTTGCGTAATTCGGACGTCACTTTATTTCAGGCTTCTCTACTCTGCACAATGACAATTAAGTTGAATCTAATTTAATCTAATCTGGAACACAGACAATCAGCACTGGTGCACCACAGGGATGTCTCCTTTCCCCACTGCTCTTCTCCCTCTACACAAATGACTGTACCTCCAAGCACCCAGCTGTCAAACTTAAAATTTGCGGAAGACACAACTGTCATTGGGCTCATCCAGGATGGTGACGAGAGTCTGTATGAAAGCAAGAGGTTGATAAGGTGGTGCTTTGGTGCAGTCAACACAACCTAGAGCTAAACACTCTGAAGACTGTGGAGATGGTGGCGGACTTTAGGAAGCACCTCACAGTGCTGCTGCCCCCCCCCCCCCCCACCCCTCATAATATCCAACAGAGCAGTGTCAAATGTGGACTCAATCAAGTTTCGGGGCTCCATCATTTCCCAGGATCTGAAGTAGGATGCCATCCTTAAAAAGGCTCAGCAGAGGATGTACTTCCTATGGCAACTGCAGAAACATGGCCTGCCACAAGAGCTGTTGACCATCTTCTACACTGCTGCCATTGAATCCAACCTATGCACATCCATCACCATTTGGTTTGGGGCGGGCAGAGAACATCACCAAAGACCCCACACATCCAGCACACACTCTCTTTAACCTCCTCCCCTTTGACAGGGGCTACAGATCCCTGTGCACAAAAACAACCAAGCATAACAACAGCTTCTTTCCCACTGCTATCAACCTACTGAACTGTGAATAAGTGGGGTCATCCCCACTTTGGCCACTCACCCACTTCTCTACACATTACATAATTATGATTCCAATATGCATCTTGCACACTACTTTGCGCTATTACTTTTTGCACTTTACATCCCACTCCATGTGTACTTGTCTTAATATTATGTTGTATTTTTGTATATTATGTTGATATGTGCCTAAATGTATACTGTTGTCTCTATTGTACAGTGTCTATATTACGATTTTTCTACTGAATGTTTACTACTACATGTCTATTTGTTAAATGTATAAAGAGTTAACACCTAATAATATCAAACCTGTTACTGACATCACTAATAATAATATCAAACCTGTTACTGACATCACTAATAATAATAATATAAAACCTGTTACTGACATCACTAATAATAATAATATAAAACCTGTTACTGACATCACTAATAATAATAATATAAAACTTGTTACTGACATCACTAATAATAATATGGACGGAAAGAGAATCTCTGGTAAACGCTGCCCTTGTCAAGATTGAAAGAATTAATAAAGTTTGCCTCAGTAAACTACACAACGTGATTGGTTGATGTCTTTATTTTTGTGGCGAAAGTTCAGAAACATAACATCGGAAACAAATTAACATTCTTTGTGAAAGAATTCGTAACAAAAACAACAGTTTGACAAAATATATTGACGTGGAAATTAATCACATGAAAAAGAACCGACTCGTGTGTAAAGGCCTTTACACTAAAGCTAAAACAAACTAAATAAATGAAGCAAGCTATTAACCTTAGCTACTTCATCAACATGGCAATACAAGTTTACTACATCAGAGCTATTTATTATACATCCATGTAACGATACACATCTGTGTTTTGCAGTGATACTCTGCAGATTATTTAGAGCTTACCTATTCAACAAAGTCCCCAAAATGTGACCAAATTCCACAGCCTTCTTCAGCTCTTAAACTTCCCCCTGAATCGAACCAGCTGTTTTAATGTGACTGTTATTTATGTGCTTCATTCCTGAGCGAGTAACTGTATGTTTTGAGAACAGAGAAGTATATTTTGCAAGCACATTACATTATGAACAGAAATTAACACTCGAAAAGAATAATTTCATTTGAGCAAACAAAAACCTATTCCGTGCTCAATGAATGTATTTGCATGTTTGCTATTATTCATATTAACGTGCAATAATAACCCCTCTCATGCAGTTTACTCATGGGCCCTCTTTCTCTGCGTTCCAGACACACACACACACACACACACACACACACACAGATGGAAAATGAAAAAAATAAAGTTGGGTAACGTAATATGGAGTCGTAGCCAGGATAACATACATGCTGTTCAGAAGATAAAGTTACTGCTGGTCAGCCTTCAATGTGGAGAGAAGATCAGAATATAACAACACAGCTATCAGGGCATGAGGAGGAGGCAGGAGGAAACAGCTTGGCTCTGAAACATGTTCACTACGAGGCAGTGTGGATGTGCTGGTGTCTTTTAAGGCTACCACTCTGAGAAAATGTTTTCCCACATTGTTCACACCAGTACGGCTTTTCTCCAGTGTGAATGCGCTGGTGAGATTTAAGGGTATCACCACGAGAAAACGTTTTCCCACATTGTCCACACCAGTGCGGCTTCTCTCCAGTGTGAATGAGCTGGTGAGATTTAAGGGTTTCACCACGAGAAAACGTTGTCCCACATTGTCCACAGCTGTACGGCTTTTCTCCAGTGTGAATGCGCTGGTGAGATTTAAGGGCATCAGCACGAGAAAAAATGTCCCCACATTGTTCACACCAGTACGGCTTCTCTCCAGTGTGAATGCGCTGGTGAGATTTAAGGGTATCACCACGAGAAAACGTTTTCCCACATTGTTCACACCAGTACGGCTTCTCGCCAGTGTGAATGCGCTGGTGAGATTTAAGGGCATCAACACGAGAAAAAATGTCCCCACATTGTTCACACCAGTACGGCTTCTCTCCTGTGTGAATGCGTTGATGGCTTTGTAGGTTACTCTGGTGTGTGAAAGCTGCGCCACATTGATCACAGCTGTAAGGTTTCTCTCCAGTATGAATGCGTTGATGTCTTTTTAGGTGACTCCTTAGTGTGAAAGCTGCCCCACATTGATCACAGCTGTAAGGTTTCTCTCCAGTGTGAATGCGTTGATGACATTTTAGGGTACTCTGTTGTGTGAAAGCTGCCCCACATTGAGCACAGCTGTAAGGTTTTTCTCCAGTATGAATGCGTTGATGTCTTTTTAAGTGACTCCTTAATGTGAAAGCTGCCCCACACTGATCACAGCTGTAAGGTTTCTCTCCAGTGTGAACTCTCTGATGAATCTTTAAAGAGGTTGAAGTTTTGAAGGATTTGTCACAGTTCTGACAGTGGTGACGTTTGACTCCTATTCCTCTCTGTTTCTATTAACAGACAGAAAAACAGACAGTGAGTTAGTGAGGTGCCATGCTGTAGCGACTTATCTTAAACTAGTAACAACATTTAGAGCATGTCTGTGGAACATAGTTTGACTGATGCATTACCTTTCTGATGATGGCAATGATCTGCCAACATCCCCTTTATGGAGAAATGTAAGATCCAGTGTTGGTTAGTTTGTGATTAATAAACAACTTTTGATTAATATATGTGTGGCCTCACTTTTTGTTGCCAGCCTTTAGCCAGGCGGTAACAAATGGGGGATCATCCGAGATTGTTAGTGCTGGTAAATGTAACATTTTCTTTGTGGGAGTGTTTCCCACAGATTTTTAACTTGCACTGGTATCTGTAGTGGTTATTAGGTTGTCTTTATTTTGCTGGACTAGCTCTACTCCAGTAAGAGTTTTTCTGTATATTTTGTGAACTGCTAGTCAGAGTTGAGGGCTGTAAAGTCAGTTGGAACCATTGTCCCTGATAGGCATTAGCAATGAGGAGCACCAGTTGATCATTGACCTTTTTTTTAGGATGTTGTTTTTGCTAAATCCAACTTGTATTGCCAGCAGTGTTGGGCAGTAACGAAACGACTTCTCAATAGCGTCACTGTTTTCTGAATCAAACAGCTTTTCAGAAGCTTACCTCTTTTATTGAGCAAGTAATATGGTATTGTCCACACAAGCTACATTTCCTCAAGCATTTCTGAAGCAGAGCTTTCTGCTGTGCACTGAAATAAAACTGCTGAGGATCATTGATGCCACTGACAAACACAGGCGCATATGTCGTGATCATGATTGATTAAAAAATAGCTTTGATGTATGTAAAGGTTCTCAGTCATCCAGGATATAGTATCCAAGAAAGGTGAAAGGTTGTTTAAGACATTTTGTCTAGCACAAAAAGACAACCACAACAACCACATAGTTGTTGTTTTTTTGTTCCTAAAAGGATCAATGCATTTTTTTGGGTAAAAGCCTAAAGTCCAACACAAAAGGACTTACAATCTCCAACAGAAAACACTAAAGATGCACCGATTACAATTATAATTAAAGCTGCAAGTAGCGATGGACAGGCCCTCGCGCCTCTGCGCGCATCGGGGTTACTGGCGGACGCCGCTCCTTGCGACTGTGCATTTGCGCGGCACTCAGACATTGCAAATCGTCAGCAATGAAAAGGGAACTCCCTGCTGAGTTCAATGATACCTCACACAAGACCCTACGTTTTACAGTTCATTAGCTGTGAAAGGGGGCGTGGCTATATCTTGGGTGGTGGGCCAAACCATGACCAATGAAAAAGGAAGCCTCTACTGTGTTCAATGATACCTCACACAAGACTCTACCTTAAATGGGTCACCAGTTATAAAAGGGGGCGTGGCTTAAACATAGGGGGCGGGCCAAACCATGACCAATGACAAACAAACTCTCTGCTGAGTTCAATGACACCTCACACAAGACTCTACCTTAAACGGTTCAAATGTTATGAAAGGGGGCGTGGCCTGAGTAAGTGGGCGTGGTTAAAGTATAGGGGGCGGCACAGTATCACATGTAGACCACACATTCTAAGTTTCATGTAAATCAGATGATGTTTGTCATATAAGGCTAATTTCCTGTTGCCAGCGGGGGGCGCTATGACCAAAAGTCAAATATGGCCTGTAGGTGTCCTCAGGCCTGGACTCTTGTCAATCGTGACAAATTTTGGGCAGACACGACAACGTACACTCAAGTTACAACAATTTATTTGTTCATCGGTAAACACTCAAAATGGCCGCCACGCCCACACCGTCAGACGAAAAGTTTTTCTTTTAATAATTTTTCATCTTTAAGGTGTTTAAAGTCCATTGGATGAAATCTCTAGGAGGAGTTCGTTAAAGTATAGCACCTTGACTTTTAGGCCTACTTCCTGTTGCCACTAGGGGGCGCTATGACTTTAAGTAAATATCGGCCTTTATTTGTCCTCAGGGTTGGACTCTTATGAATCCTGAAAAGTTTCGAGCCAATCGGACAATGTACACTCGAGTTACACCCACTTCCTGTTTTGATGGCGAAACGCACAAAATGGCCGCGCCGCCACGGCCACGCCCTATGTCGAAAAGTTTTTCTTTTAACAACTTTTCATCTTTAACGTCTTAAGATGGCACCGACCGAATTTGAAGTTGATCGGATGAAATCTCTAGGAGGAGTTCGTTAAAGTACGACATGTGGAAATGGCCAAAATCGCACTAATTTCGAACTTTGAAATCAAAATGGCGGACTTCCTGTTGGGTTTAGGGTATGGCTTCAATGACTTTTTTTGTACATCTTGACATGTTACATATGTGTACCAAGTTTCGTGAGTCTACGTTAAACGCACTGCAGGGGCTCAATTTGTTTTTACTTTGTAGGGGGCGCTAGCGAGCCATTTTTGTGGGCCTATTCCCAAAACCATTAAAATACGTACATTTTTTCTTTTAACAACTTTTCATCTTCAACATCTTAAGATGGCACAGACCGGATTTGATCTAAGATGGCGCCGCAGTGTGTCTGACAAACACAACAGTGTGTCTGTGCGCGTTGTTTTGTTTTGTGTTTTAACTTTGTTTTTTGCGATGGTACCCGGATCTCTTTCTCCAGAGAAGAGCTCTTGAACATCAGGGAAACAACGCCTGATTTCCTACTTTTCTTCTCCCTACACTGGAAATTTTGGACATTCTAGTCAAAGGTGCGCTCACCTTTGCTCACGCAGCGAGGCGCCGGAGGAGAGGGAAATGGGCCGGTGCGCTGGTGCGTCTCCGCCAGCGAGGATTACGCACATACGCACGGCATATTTCTCTCTAACGTGCGTTCACTGCCCAACAAATTGGAAGAATTACAACTGCTGTTGGGGGGAAACAGGGACTTTTCTTCATCTGCTGTTTTGTGCTTCACGGAGACGTGGCTCTGTGGACTAATACCGGACTCTGCGCTGCAGCTGGCAGGCTTCCAACTCTACAGAGCGGACAGAGACACGGACCTCTCCGGCAAAACTAAAGGTGGAGGAATCTGTTTCTACATCAACAGCGGTTGGTGCAACGACGTGACAGTGACCCAGCAGTATTGTTCTCCTGACCTGGAGTATTTCACCATAAACTGTAAGCCTTTTTATTCACCCCGTGAGTTCCATTCATTCATTCTGGTCGGTGTTTACATCCCACCGCAGGCCAACGTGCAGGACGCGCAGCGCATGCTCGCCGACCAGATACTGTGTGTGGAGCGGACCAACCCGGACTCCCTAGTTATTGTCCTTGGTGACTTTAATAAAGGGAACCTCACTCATGTACTACCTAAATACAGACAACAAATTAAATGCCCGACCAGAGAGGAGAACATTCTGGATCACTGTTACACCACAGTCAGGGATGCTTATCACGCCGTCCCCCGTGCTGCACTGGGGCACTCTGACCACGTCATGGTCCACCTGATCCCCGCCTACAGGCAGAACTAAAGCTCTGCAAACCTGTAGTGAGGACATGAAGGAAGTGGACCAGTGAGGCTGTGGAGGATCTCCAGTCGTGTTTGGATTGTACTGACTGGGATGTGTTCAGGACTGCTACCAACAGTCTGGATGAGTACACAGAGGCTGTGACGTCATACATCAGCTTCTGTGAGGACTGTTGTATTCCATCAAGCACCAGGGTGAGTTTCAACAATGACAAACCCTGGTTCACAGCCACACTCGGAAGGCTAAGGTTGGATAAGGCAGAGGCGTTCAGGAGTGGGGACAAAGACAGATTTAAAGAAGCAAAGTACAAGTTTTGCAAGGCGGTGAAAGAGGCTAAACAACGGTACTCTGAGAAACTCCAAAACCAGTTCTCAGCAAACGACTCTGCTTCTGTCTGGAGAGGGCTCAAACAGATCACCAGCTACAAGCACAAAGTCTCCCACTCCACCAACGACCGACACCTAGCCAACGACCTTAATGAGTTTTACTGTCGCTGTGATAGACAATGGGACAGTCCTGTAACCATCCCCCTCAACACCTCCCAACAAAGGGTCTTCCCTGATTCCATCCCCCGCGACACCTCCCAACAGCTCCAGCTACAGTGCATCACCTCCACCTCCCCCACCTTAAAGGTCCCCCCCTCCACCTCCCCACCCACCTCAGTGACGACTCTCTCCATCAATGAGGAAGACGTCAACAATCTGTTCAGGAGACAGAAGCCCAGGAAAGCTTCTAGACCGGATGCTGTCTCCCCATCCAGCTTGAAGCACTGCGCTGACCAGCTGTCTCCAGTGCTCACAGACATTTTTAACACCTCACTGGAGACATGCCACATGCCAGCCTGCATCAAGTCCTCAACAATTATCCCTGTTCCCAAGAAACCAAGGACCACAGGACTTAATGACTTCAGACCCGTCGCCCTGACCTCTGTGGTTATGAAGTCCTTTGAGCGCCTTGTGCTTTCACACCTGAAAGCCATCACCGACCCCCTCCTGGACCCCCTGCAGTTTACCTACAGAACCAATAGGTCTGTAGACGATGGAGTCATCCTGGCCCTACACTACATCCTCCGGCACCTGGACTCCGCAGGAACCTACGCCAGGATCCTGTTTGTGGATATCAGCTCTGCCTTCAACACCATCATCCCGGCTCTGCTCCAGGTGAAACTCTCCCAGCTTGGTGTGCCTGACTCCACCTGCAGGTGGATCACTGACTTCCTGTCTGACAGGAAGCAGCATGTGAAGCTGGGGAAACACGTCTCCAACTCAGAAATGTAAAAACAGTACTAGTTTAAAGAAAAGATAAGTCGTAAGGGCAGTGGAAGGGAGTCACTGAGTTGTGGATTTTGTCAAAAATAATAAAAACATTTCTTTTCCAGTCCAGAATTCCTTTTTATTTTTCCGTTTCCTTTCTCCGTTCTTCTTTTCCTAAACCCAACCTCCGTGTTCCCCAAGTGCTGACAACCACTCTTGTACTGTTGCTCTTTTCCAGGGCATACTGTATACTGCTCAGTTTTATTGTAGCTTTTGGGAAGGATTATGGTTATTGTATTTAGCAGACACTTTTATCCAAAGCGACAAAATATGAATCTTATAATAGTTAAAATTAACAGTAAACTGTTTTTAAAGTTGATAAGCCAATATTAAAAGGTCCCATGACATGGTGCTCTTTGGATGCTTTTATATAGACCTCAGTGGTCCCCTAATACTGTATCTGAAGTCTTTTTTATATAGACCTTAGTGGTCCCCTAATACTGTATCTGAAGTCTCTTTTATATAGACCTTAGTGATCCCCTAATACTGTATCTGAAGTCTCTTTTATATAGGCCTTAGTGATCCCCTAATATGCAAAAGGGAGAATTAGCAACAAAATGCCTCCCCAACAACTGAGTGCGCAACTGGATAACAGATTTGCTCCTCTGCTGCAGGACCCTGGACATGACCTGGTTTGCGCCTCATCATCACACAGCAGGGTAAGGACTGAGAGCAATTCAAAAAGTAAAAAGCTACAGGGAAAGCTAACGACTGGGCACCAAACTCTGATTGTGGGTGACTCTGCTGTAAAAAACATAAAAAGCAGTAAAAACACCAAAATTCTCTGTTTTCCCAAAGACATGGTGTCTGACTTAGCCCAAAGAATCCCGGATATCATGGCAGCACACCCAACTGTGAAAAACATTATACTGCATATAGGGTCACATGATGTTGTAAAGCAACAGTCTGAAGTGCTGAATCGTGACTTTATGATTCTGCTGAACACAATCAGCTCCCTAAACGCTCTCCCCACTCACCCTTTCCCCTGTTTCCCCCTGCCACATGTTGGGGTTCACTGACCGGATGGAGCAGCTGGTAGATGCTGGAATCAAGTTTACCCCACTTCCTTCTCCCATCACTCGCCTCCAGCATCAAGCTGACCCTGTTTGGACTCAACCACTGCAGTAAGCAGCAGTAAGTAAAACGCCAGGCACCTCTGCCCCCTCCAGGACGGCAGCTAACTCCTTCTCAACAGATTGATAAGTATGCTTGTGTACAGAATGAAACAAGCTTTAACTGATATGTGCAGGGCCCAGGCTGCATGCCTAGTGGCACTCAGGACTCTTTCCAGGACAAGCCTGGGCCCTGTGTATTCAATTCTTCGTCAATCTATGTTGTGATAGGTAATAGAAAAAGAATGGTGACTCCGCTAAGTAAGAAAAAGAAGCACTTAACTGCCAACTTAGCAAATTTAGCATCCATTCCTCGTCAGCCACAGCCTGTCCCAAAAAACGAGACAGATAATTATTTTAACACACTAACATTAGCCTTACTAAACGTCAGGTCTTTGGCGGGTGAATCATTTTTAATCAATGATTTTATTATTAAACACAATCTTGATTTTATGTTTTTAACTGAAACCTGGTTAGACCATAATAACAGTGATGCTGTTCTCATTGAGTCAGCTCCCCCTAACTTCAGTTTTATGAGTGAGAATAGAGTTAATAAGAAAGGAGGTGGAGTCGCCATTTTGTTTAACGACTCGTTCCAATGTACTCAAATAGCTTATGGAAACTTTGCTTCTTTTGAATATGTGGCTCTTCAGCTAAGGTCCTCCCCTCAACCTATATTTCTAATTATCTACAGGCCACCTAAACACTGTGCATCCTTCTTTGACGACTTTAGTGGACTGCTGTCTATAATCTGTATTAACTTTGACTGTGTAGTTATTGCTGGTGATTTCAACATTCATGTTGACAACCCCCAGGATAGAGGGACCAAAGAACTGTGTTGTGTTTTTGAGAACTATGGACTGACTCAGCATGTGACTGAGGGGTCTCAGTCACTGAGCTTGTAGACAATTTCAATTGTAAAATTACAAATGTTATTGATGCCATTGCTCCCATTAAGGTAAAAACTGTCTCTGATAAGAAAAGATCTCCATGGAGAAATGCCATACTGGTAAGAACAGAAAGAAGAGAGTGTCGAAACGCAGAACGCAGGTGGCGAAAAACTATTCTCCAGGTCCACTACAACACCTATAAAGAGAGACTTCGCACTTATAATTTGGAACTGAGGAATGCAAGGCGGTCCTTCTTCTCGGACATTATCGCCAAAAACAATAATAATTCACGTGCTTTGTTTGCTACTGTTGATAGGTTAACAAACCCTCCAGTACCAGGAGCATCTGAAGTCTTATCCACAAAGTGGATAAAGGCCTATATAAAAGTCTTTTTTATATAGACCTTAGTGGTCCCCTAATACTGTATCTGAAGTCTCTTTTATATAGACCTTAGTGGTCCCTAATACTGTATCTGAAGTCTCTTTTATATAGACTTTAGTGGTCCTCTAATACTGTATCTGAAGTCTCTTTATATAGACCTTAGTGGTCCTCTAATACTGTATCTGAAGTCTCTTTATATAGACCTTAGTGGTCCTCTAATACTGTATCTGAAGTCTCTTTCCCGAAATTCAGCCTTGGTGCAGAATTCCAGCCACTAGAGCCAGTCCCACAATGAGCGTTCCTTAGGATGTGCCATTTCTGTGTCTGTAGCTTTAAATGCTATTGAGGAGGAGAGAGGGGGGGGCAAGATGGAGGGGTGTAGCCTTGACCAACTGCCACCTTGCTTGTTTGAAAGCCATGATGTCTCTCTCTCTCTCATGGGTGGGCCAAATTCTCTGGGCGGGCAAAGCAGAGAAAGGGGGGGTAACCTTTCCCCTTATGACCTCATAAAGAGAAGATTCCAGATCGGTCCATCTGAGCTTTCATTTTCTCAAAGGCAGAGCAGGATACCCAGGGCTCGGTTTACACCTATCACCATTTCTAGCCACTGGGGGACCATAGGCAGACAAATGCGGTCAACGGCTAAAACTAATTAGGGGGTGCTATGAAGCCACAATGCCACACGCAAGCCTAAGTGCACTATCAAATTAAAGTATACTATTTGCAACATGGTATTGAGTTTTCCTTCATCTTAACATCCTCAAACGCGTTCGTCACATGAAAAAAAATCTAAATCCATGACAGCTGACCTCCTGTTGTACGAAAACAAAAATCCCAAAACAGGATTTATGTTCCTCAAGATAAGAAAAATGTTCCCACCAAAATTTGTAAATATCAAAAGGAACTTTATCTGCACCATGGGATGCATTAGGGGGGTGCTATGGAGGACGCTGGCCACGGCCAATCACTACACATCTTATATATATACATATTTTCGACAGGTCTTACATGTGTACCAATTTTGGTGAGTTTACATATATCCTAAGACTCTCAAAATTGTGATTCCTTGAGAAAACAACAGGTTCCCTGCACTCTCAGCCCTGGCACGTTCGTGTTTGGGCTCTAATGATGTATCAATTAAGATGTTTCAATCATCATTATGATGTCTGATTTATTAATGATGGTCATGTCTTCTTCATCGGTAAATCTGTAGTTAAAGTGACAGGCTCAATAAACTGAATTGTAGTGTTGTAATCATGATTAGCTAAACAGTATTTCTTCATTACTTCATCATGCTTGTGGCCCTTCAGATAAAGTGCTGACCTGCTCCATCTGGAACTTGAATACATAGAATATGATTAATGGTGGCAATACATGTCATTTAGCTGACGCTTTTATCCGACTTACAAATAAGTGTGTTCAACCCTGGAGGTGCAAACTCCAGACAACAAGTAGTAAGTGCAAATATATTAGCTTTAAATAAGTAAAACTTTCCTTTATCTGAGGTCGGAAGAGATGTGTTTTTAGCCTTCGGCATATGCAACAATCATCTTTGGGACGCCGCAAATAAAGTCAGCTATTCTGTCTATTTAGGCATCTAATTTTGGAAAGTATGTGCAGACATTAAGAAGTTGTCTTTCTGTGTGTGTGTGTGTGTGTGTGTGTGTGTGTTACCTGTGTCTGCAGCGTCTCAGGAACCTCATGATCTTCCTCGCTGACTGGTCCTGCTTCTTCATCAGGAACGACCCCCTGAAGGACAAACAATCATCAATACCTGCTATATATATATATATATATATATATATATATATATATATATAATACCTGCTGTCAAAACTCAACAACAATCAACTCTCAACTCATTTTTTATGATAAAACAGGTAAACATTATGGTGGCATATGCAACAATCATCTTTGGGAACCCGCAAATAAAGTCAGCCATTCTGTCTATTTAGGCGTCTAATTTAGGAACGTGTGTGAAGACATTAACAAGCCTACTTGACTGATCTTGTCTCCAGGCATTAATGTTTAACTGCCTTAATTGTTGTGAATAGAACCTATAAAATGCATCTGCAGGATACTGTAATTTTGTGTAAATCTAGTGACCTTTATTATAATTTTGCCAACCCACTCCTTTAATTCTGAATACATTTAATTTTGATGCCACCATTAGTCATATCTTATTTATCAATGTTAAAGATGGACCAGGTCAGCACTTTATTTTAAGGGGCACAAACATGAAGAAGTAATGTTTCGTTTATCATGATTACACAACTATAATTCCTCAGAATATACGAACACTGCTGTGACTGATCAGTATTTTGAAGAAGACATGAACATCAATAAATGAGAAATCATGATTTAAATACCTTAATTGATGCATTAATTAAGGTATTGTTCCTGCATTAAGTCATGCATGAGATACTATTAATCCTTGTAAATTACTGATAGTACATCAAGTACTACATTCATTAATTCATGCTTTTAATGGACCCTTATTAAAAAGTGTTACCAGTCATTGGCCTTAGCAATAAACGAGCTGTTCTTTAATGTCACCAACTGTCTTTTTGTCTATTTTAAATCGATTGACAGGCCTAATTTATAGGGGTGGTACGGTTCACAAAACCCACGGTTCGGTTCGTATCACGTATAACACTCCAGAAATATACTTCATCATATTATATATAAAAATATTCCCACACACCAGACCATATACGACGCTGGCGCATCCTCCAACTCCGGGCAGCCTTTCTTATCTCTCCCACTTGCCATTCATACACGTGACGTGACCTGCAGCAGCAGCACCACACTCCACTCCACCGTTCTCTTAATACATCCAGGCACTCCACCTGAGGAGCGGTCGGCTCAGCGCCTCTCAAAATCTGATGAAAATCTTTTAAACTGACCTTTGTTGATCTGAAATGAAGACAGATTCAGCAGCTGCACGGCCTATTTCTCTCTTCAAAATGTTTTCAGAAACATGTTTCGCTGAACTTTTTTCGTAAAATATGAGATTGTGTTCAGAACGAGACGCCATTAGAGTCTGTTTTGAAATTCGGGAGCAGCAAGAACCATGTGACGCGTTCGTCCAATCAGCTGCCATGTGTGGCGTTCGTCACGCTCATCCCGCTCGTCGTTTCCAGTAAGTGTTTTAACATAGGTGTATAAAGTGGTACTACTGCAGTAAGTGTTGTAACATAGGTGTATAAAGTGGTACTACTGCAGTAAGTGTTATAACATAGGTGTATAAAGTGGTACTACTGCAGTAAGTGTTGTAACATAGGTGTATAAAGTGGTACTACTGCAGTAAGAGTTATAACATAGGTGTATAAAGTGGTACTACTGCAGTAAGAGTTATAACATAGGTGTATAAAGTGGTACTACTGCAGTAAGTGTTGTAACATAGGTGTATAAAGTGGTACTACTGCAGTAAGTGTTTTAACATAGGTGTATAAAGTGGTACTACTGCAGTAAGTGTTTTAACATAGGTGTATAAAGTGGTACTACTGCAGTAAGTGTTGTAACATAGGTGTATAAAGTGGTACTACTGCAGTAAGTGTTATAACATAGGTGTATAAAGTGGTACTACAGCAGTAAGTGTTGTAACATAGGTGTATAAAGTGGTACTACTGCAGTAAGTGTTATAACATAGGTGTATAAAGTGGTACTACTGCAGTAAGTGTTGTAACATAGGTGTATAAAGTGGTACTACTGCAGTAAGAGTTATAACATAGGTGTATAAAGTGGTACTACTGCAGTAAGTGTTGTAACATAGGTGTATAAAGTGGTACTACTGCAGTAAGTGTTTTAACATAGGTGTATAAAATGGTACTACTGCAGTAAGTGTTGTAACATAGGTGTATAAAGTGGTACTACTGCAGTAAGAGTTATAACATAGGTGTATAAAGTGGTACTACTGCAGTAAGTGTTGTAACATAGGTGTATAAAGTGGTACTACTGCAGTAAGTGTTTTAACATAGGTGTATAAAGTGGTACTACTGCAGTAAGTGTTTTAACATAGGTGTATAAAGTGGTACTACTGCAGTAAGTGTTGTAACATAGGTGTATAAAGTGGTACTACTGCAGTAAGTGTTATAACATAGGTGTATAAAGTGGTACTACAGCAGTAAGTGTTGTAACATAGGTGTATAAAGTGGTACTACTGCAGTAAGTGTTATAACATAGGTGTATAAAGTGGTACTACAGCAGTAAGTGTTATAACATAGGTGTATAAAGTGGTACTACTGCAGTAAGGGTTATAACATAGGTGTATAAAGTGGTACTACAGCAGTAAGTGTTATAACATAGGTGTATAAAGTGGTACTACAGCAGTAAGTGTTTTAACATAGGTGTATAAAGTGGTACTACTGCAGTAAGTGTTATAACATAGGTGTATAAAGTGGTACTACTGCAGTAAGTGTTGTAACATAGGTGTATAAAGTGGTACTACTGCAGTAAGTGTTATAACATAGGTGTATAAAGTGGTACTACTGCAGTAAGTGTTGTAACATAGGTGTATAAAGTGGTACTACAGCAGTAAGTGTTATAACATAGGTGTATAAAGTGGTACTACTGCAGTAAGTGTTATAACATAGGTGTATAAAGTGGTACTACAGCAGTAAGTGTTATAACATAGGTGTATAAAGTGGTACTACTGCAGTAAGAGGTTAGTGCACGTTAACAGTGGACTGACGAACCGTACAACGCACACACGCTCTGAACAGAGACTAGCCAACCGAGCGGTTCGGATGTTTTTTCATGAACCGTACCACCCTTACTAATTTACATACATTTTAAATATGCTAAAAATTATCCAATATGTAATAATAATGTCAATCAATCAATATTAATGCTGCGTTGTTGTGGCCTTCCAGTTTATTCTGGGGAAACTACTATTCTTTTTCTTGCTATCATTTGATTGAACTGTTGAAATACTAATGTTGATGTCTAAAGTAAAGAGTAGATACATGTAGCATACAATGACTAAACTAATACAACCACTTTGAGTCAAAGTGATTTCACCTTTTGTGGAGAAGTCATTCTTGTTCTTCAGTGGGAACTAATTCCAGACGGACGTCCTGAAGTCAGAAGTGTCTCGTCCCACAGATGAGCTGTGAAGTCAACAACCAGAGACACACCATGAGACAGGAGACACTATAACATCACTATACTCATATACTATCTGCTGATCAACTGGGTATTTTCCAGGTTTTTCTTCACATTGGGAACTATGTTTTTGTTTTTATAATCTGAAAAGTTACTTAAGTTATTGAGTAGAAGTATAAAGTAGAATAACATAGAAATACTTAAAGGTCCCATATGGTGAAAATGGGTTTTTATGGGATTCTGTGTTTCATATAGGCTCGGGGGTTTAAATTAAAAGCTGTGAAAATGTGAAATCGCTCACTGCCGCCATTTCTCCACCCCCCACAAAACTAGACCGCCTTCCAGCTAAACGGGCCAGTTAGAATTTGATGTATTTGCTACGTAGAAACCGGGTAACCAATGGGTGTTGTGTTCCAAAATCGACCTAGCCCCGCCCCCTTTCCCAACGTTCGCTTCGTGCCGCTGAGAAGAATCCAAGAAGAACCGGGAGTCATGTCGGGAGTTAAGTCCTCCCTGAAAACTGGCCATGAGAAATGCATCATTCCAGGGTGCAGAGTATCAAATACATCACTGCACTGCCTTCCAAAAGACAAAGATGTCGCTGACAAGTGGATGGATTTTATTTTTGGAGACTTGCCTAAACCTGTGCCAAGTCAGGCTTTTCGGCTATGTACTGCACATTTTTCACAGCAGTTCGTACTGAATCAGGGGCTTTATGATGCTGGAGTCGTATCAAAATTACTGTTGATGAAAGGATCCATTCCAACTATTCGGCACCCTCTCCCAAGCATTGAAACGGTGAGTAAAAACTATTTCATAACGTAGCTAGATTACTAGCTAGCTAACTGAGTTGATCATGTTTCGTTTTTCCTAATGGTTGGTTAGCTGGCTGTGTCACCGCTAGCTAACATAGTGTGTGTGTGTGTGTGTGTGTGTGTGTGTGTGTGTGTGTGCGTGCACATTATAACGTTAGCTGTTGTCTAACTACTGAACTAGCTAACTGACGTTAGCTACAAAGCAAACAATAGTGATGTCGCCTACTATTTTAGTTTGTTTGTAATATTGTTAATCTCTGGCCAAGAGGAAACTATAGATACTCTGTGATTGATTGTGTGAGTGCATCACATCGTCTTTTAGCAAAATGGCGGAGCGCGTATACTCAGCGAACCTGTGTTGGTGCTCTCGCCGGGTTCAAGTCCGTTTTTAGGGGCAAAAGCGCCCCGAAGTCCCCTGGAGGCTCTAGCAGCTTTTTTCCTCCATCCAGCTGTGAGACGGGACGCGCAGCGGCTCGCCATTTGCAGCGTCTGATATACAGTATTTTCTTGGCGAGTGAATCTGGCAAGAAAGTACACTGATAATCTTTTATAAACGATATAAATAAAGGATTATGTTATTGATATTTAATTAGCGATTCTGTCAAATGATAAAAAATGCATCCCCTGCTTGCCAACCCTTTTGATTTTACTTTCTCTCGCCCTGCTGTCTTCCTTTACAGATATATATATATATATATATATATATATATATATATATATATATATATATATATATATATATTATATCAGTATATGTTATAAGCTCTACATGTGATTAACCAAGCTCGTTACCTATTATTTATTATATGCACATATATCTGTATTGCATCTAACTTGTTAAATACCTTGTTATACTGCACTGTTTGCACTGCCACTGTTTAGTGTTACTTGCCTCATCCAAGTGCCTTTATTTGTCATTTACGTTATAGTAGATAGAGGACGCTACTGCGTCAAATGTTTTTTTTCTTGTGTTCTGTTGCTGCTGGTCTCTGATAGTTACCACACTTTTTGTTGTATGCCTACAATGAAAAATGAAATGTGTTATGACTAGCAATATTATCACGCTGTCTCCTTTTCATTTCCTAATATATGTGATGATGTATTCTTAGGGAGCCATTAGACCTGTTTCCCAGGCCAGTACCTCCCGGAGTATTGGCTGCCAGACTGACCCCCTTTCCAAAAAGATCTGTTGGAACCCAACTATCCAAGGACACTCTTAAGACTCACATCAGAAGCAGAGGTTAGTGAAATTGAATTTTTGTAAATGGTAGTTTACCTGCAAAGTTGTGTTTTGTTTACATTTTTGTTTATAAGCTGATAAGTCAAAAGTAATCATTTGAATGATTACTGGTAATAGGTATTCCCAAATGTTATATCTATGAACCATATATTCCTATTGCAGTTGAAAGAGGGGATCAAAGAGAAAACAAATATGGGAACCTTATCAGTGAGATATAGTACATAATGTGGGAAGACATTTAACATTGATCTTAGAGACTGTATACAGATAGCTTGTCCTATGCACTACATGATGGTTTGTTATTACTGCTATTTCAAATGAGCCACAGTCTACATTGTTTGACAAAGGCATAATTTCCAAATAGCTTCTCAGACAAGTGTGGTCTGCGAGAATGTGTGGTCTCCCCCACTTCTCACCTCAACACCCTTGAAGCCCCTTCCACCCAAAAAGAGGCCGCGACTGGAACTAGAGGAGGATGACGATGAATGGGAGGCCTCCATTGAGGCTACTGACCCTAATGACTCCACTTTCATTCAAAGTGTATCAATGACAACAGAGTCATCGACTGTATCGTAAGTTCTCAAGAAAGCTCCAATAGCAATTTATCTTTGATGTGTCTCAATTCTGATGTGAATAATATTTCTTATGTTTTTCTGTTGTGCTTCTTTTTTTCCCTTGCACAGACAAGCCTCACTACCATATGATGTACCTAAATATATTGTATATGAAAACTGCCTCCTCGAGTTGTTTGAGTTATGTCCAGTGTGCAGCTCCATGTGTGATGTCCGGAAAACTATACGTGGGACTTTCCTTGCTGTTGATCAGACGTGCCACCGCTGTGAGTTCAACAGACAGTGGAAGAGTCAACCGTTCATTGGAAGTACACCTGCAGGGAACATTCATCTCTCTGCAGCTGTATATTTTACAGGGACATCTTTCATCCAAATGAAAAAGGTATTTAGGTGCTCATTTGTACAAAATGTTTTTTTGTTATATGCATATCAACTTGCAATTTACATTTTTTTTCATTATTTTTTAAAAAGGTTTTCAATGCATTTGGTGTGAGGAGCATGCGATACCAAGCTTTCCGGAAACATGCCAAAACCTATCTAGAACCTGCCATTGTTTGGAAATGGAAAAGGGCCCAGCAGGTTGAGCTTCAAAGTTTAAGCCAGCAGAGCAAGGTTATCATTGGAGGAGATATGCGGGCAGATTCTCCAGGTCAGTAGCAGAAACACCATCATTTTGAGTTGAAAACTAATTTCTGGTAACACTTTCACTGTATCACCCTGTAGGGTGGGACCGGAGCGCAACTATGTAATGCTACAGCGGAAATAGTTGCACCGATTTCTTTTTAAACTGCCTTAATAACGCTTTACTTTATTACATGTACTGTGCTACATTGTTTTACTGCGATTTATGTGCACCGTTGTCTTGCAGGCCATTGTGCCAAATTTGGAAGCTATACTGTGATGAATCTTGAAACCAGCACAGTCATCGATATCCAACTTGTGCAGGTGTGTATATTACCAAAGATATTTCAACCACCACTACTTAGTAGTGCAAATGCAATTGCAAAGCATCCCCAACATAGTAATCTGACATGACCTTTTATGACAGCACATTGGACTTTTGCTCCAGCTATTTCTTATTGTGTCCTCTTCCCTCAATCTACCCTGTTTTCTATCAACAGAGCAATGAGGTCGGAGGGAGTTACTACATGGAGAAGGAAGGTCTGAAGCGAAGCCTTGCTCTTCTGGAGGCAAGTGGTGTCACATTGGACTGCATAGTCACAGACCGCCACGTCCAGATTCAAAAATACCTGAGAGAAAAGGGCATCACACAGTACTATGACGTCTGGCATATTGATAAGGGTATGACATATTAATCTATTATGCTTTTGACGCACTGTTCTGTCTGAATTTGTAATTTACAGTTAGCTCTGACATGGAATTTCAATATTACTCAGTAGTTTTTACTATATTGTTTAATCCAAGGGATGTCTAAGAACATTGACAAACTTGCCAAGGAGAAGGATTGTGAGGTGGTAAAAACAAGCAACAGAGTATTAGGAACCATCTCTACTGGACTGCATC
The DNA here is from genome assembly GCF_008315115.2 of Sander lucioperca. Classification (NCBI taxonomy): domain Eukaryota; kingdom Metazoa; phylum Chordata; class Actinopteri; order Perciformes; family Percidae; genus Sander; species Sander lucioperca. The sequence goes on from NC_050189.1 coordinate 16,949,786, forward strand.
ATCATCCAAGACAGGCCCAGAGAAGGTGGCAAAGTGGACATCTGTCATCCATCACATCCACAACATTCACACACACGAAGACCCCCTTTTTTCCAAAGTGTGAGCACAGTGATGTCATAGATAAGAGGAGGTGGTTGAAGCCAGGTATACATTTATTCTTATTTTATTCCTTTGAAAAATATGAATGATGGTAATATAAAACCATTACATTTGGCATCTAAAGGCATTTTCTAAACAGTTTTAAAATAATTTCGTAGGATCAAAGGCTTCCTACAGACTGGAGAAGGTCCTTACAAACAAGAGGTTCATCGAGGGTGTGGAGAAACTAAGCCCTCACCACCAAACATCCTCTCTTGAGGCCTTCCACAGCGTTGTCATCCGCTTTGCACCAAAGAGTGTGGTTTACCCATTCATTGGGATGCTTTGCAGGTAATGCACATTATGCAAGTGATTATGCACAGCCAGCCATCATTATGACAGAAATACCCCTGTTACTGTAGTTTTGCTGGCCTACTTTCTGACCAGATTATTAAAATACAAAAAGTTTTGATCTGGGCCATTTCCTCAGGTAGCTTAGCACAGTGTGTAGACTTCTATTTCTTTGTACAATGTATTTAAGTAATAAAATACACAACATTGTTGTTGTTGCAGACTCTATCTCTCAGCATTCCACTTCAATGAGAATGCCAACCGGCCACAGTCAACAAGTGCTCTGGGAGGTCCTGCCTTTAAACTGGCCTTCCCTAAAGCGAAGAAAGGGGGATACAGCCTCAAACGAAGGAAAATTAAGCCGACATTCTGTAAGTAAATTATCACAACATGCAACATTAATTCAATTTTATTTTATTTATAATGTCAAATCATAAAAGTTTTCTCAGGGTACTTCATGTAGAGCAGGACTAATAAACAGAGACCCATTGCTATTGAACATTACATGTTAATGAATAAATAAAAAATACTTCATTCATTCCACAGGCTATGTAAATGAACTCATCGCCCTCACATTTGAGAGTGTTGTCCCTGACCCAGCACCTTTGACTGAAGAGCTGCAGAAGATCACCATTCCAGAGGATCTTTGTGCTGAGTTCTCGGTGCCATCCATGGAAGAGGCCATTGCAGGATTTGTGTCACGCTTCAATCCAGCACAGGTCGAAAACCAGTGTAGGTACTGTCTGCATACTCTGTCCTTATTCGAAGGACGACGCATGAAGGGATAACAACCCTGACCCTTCGACCAAGAAACCCCCAGCACCAGCTGACAAAACTTCTGTAGGCCAAATACCTGTAACGACTAAAACAGAAGAAATAGAAACGACATACTTAAACAGGTTACATGTTTTGAGTTATGCATATACTTCTAACTGACATTTTGTTTAAACTTTTGCTGTCTTCAGTGAGGGGAGCCAGTCAGAGCTCAGGTGGACCGACAACCTCAACAACGGTAGTGCAAGAAGGAGCAACGGCAGAGGTACAGACTCCTTATTAACAGAAGAGCCGGTCCCAATAAATACATGTTTACATTGATCCAATTACAGGATAAAAATAATAGCAATGGGCATTGCTATTAAATTCAAGTAAATCTTTCTGTGTAAACATTTTGTTTTTAGTGAGGTGAGCCAGTCTGAGCTCAGCTGGACCGACAACCTCAACGACATTAGTGCAAGGAGGAGCAACAGCAGAGGTACAGTTAATTTAGCATAAAAATGGTTCAATTAAAAATACTGTCATGATTTAACTGTTATCTGTTTCCCCCAGATGATCACATTGCCAAGCTGCACCACTTTCTGCAGGAAGTTTTTGGAGAGAGCCGTTCACTCCCTTATCCAGCCGCAGAGTGGTTCTGAAGCTATAATAGCTACAGCTCTTAACATTCTATTAGACTGCTATATACCCACTGCTATAAATATTAATATTTCTGTTATTACATTAGTTGTTATAATGTTAACTTGTTATTGTGGTTTCTTTTCATCTCTGTTCATTTTAATTGTATTTTGTGTCTGTTAAGAGGCACAAAGACACTCTTTATGATATGCCCCCAAAACTGCTGTTCTAGCTAAGTGGGAGCTGTCGGCATTAGCTGCAGCAGCTCCAGTTAGCTAGCACCGAGTCGGCTCATTTTTTTTGCTATCGACAGTACTCACATACTTATAGCGATCAAGATTAATGTAAAAATTGCCCGGAGTTCTCCTTTAATTTCATTATTGTAGTTTCTATGCAGCCCTTCTCTCTCTCTCTCTCTCTGTCCCCCCAACCGGCAGTGTCAGATGGCCGCCCACCAAGAGCCTGCTTCTGTCCGAGGTTTCTGCCTGTTAAAAGGAAGTTTTCCTCGCCACTGTCGCACAAAACGCTTGCTCTTGGGGGAATTGTTGGGTCTCTATAACATTTTATTAAACATTTGTAAGCTTCTGTTGTCAATTGTTTCACTGCTGTGGCCCTCACACTTATTGGTGTTGTAAAACAGGAGTTATCTGGTTTAATTAATGTAGCATAATATAATTAAAACAGCTGTATATAAAAAAATATATTATAAACGATTTGTTGAAGCACTTACTTTGTCATTACTCTGAGTCTCAGAGGCCCATAATCAGCCCTGTAAATATTCAGTGCATTCTGCAGTGAATAAGGGTTCAGACAGACAGGTTCCAGGCCTGGGTGGTCCACCATACACTGTGGTGGGTCAGGCAGCTCGTCACATCTTCTTCTGACCTTTATAAAATATTACATAGACCGTTAAATTACATATGACAGTGATATTAACAAAAAGCAGGAAGCAAGGTAACCCGGTGATGCTGTGTCTTTGTGCTCTTTGACAACACTTGGCTTATTGCATCCTTTTTAATATCTACGTGGATGCAGTGAGATAAACCAGACAATAATTGTAACGTTACCTGAGGTATCTCCCTGCAGCACACATTTTCAACCTCGGACGGCATCCGCTCACAATGTCCACATGTGCACCTGTAGTAACATTAAACATTAACTGAAGCATGAAACAGGAAAAGCACGCCAATTTTTTTAATTCAATGAAAACAAATTTAATATATTTGGAAACAACAATTAACTTTAATACTTGATCTGGGTGTTTTCAAATATTTAGTACTGACTGGAGAATGTATTTGAACATTACGACATTGCGAGGACTGAGGTAAGAACATTAAGCAGCAATTTCCTTCATATTCGTAAAGTCTGATACATTTTATGAAACTACAAATAAGGTCGTAATATATCATCTACCGGCGGTCCCAGGGGACCTTTATGCTGCTGACACCGCTGCCTTTTCCAGGCAACAGCGGCGCACAGAGAGAAGAGTAGGTGGGCGTGTGTCAGGTAACGTTATGTGCCGTGCGCCGGAATATAAACACAGACACATCGCAGAAAGCATGACAATAACATGAAAACACATCATTCACTCTAAGTGGTTTCTGTGACTTTCAAATGTTTAAAAACCCAAAAGACGCAGAAATACACAGCCACCATATAACGTTAGCCTTAGCCCCGAATAGCCACATCACTGAAGACACACATGTCTAACGTTAGATGACTTTTTCTAAAGCGTTACAGCCTACTAAAATGAAAACGCACTCAACTTACCACTCTGAAACGTCCTGCTGACCTCTTCCAAAAGAAATGAATTGGTCCTCTTCGCCTGAATCCTCTGAACTTGAGCATTCGGGCTCTAACTGGTAAGGTCTTGCAAATCCCGCTGCCATGTTGGTTTATAGTAGTTCCAACAAAATCTGATTCTAGATCTGTGCTTAGCCAATCAGAGCATTCTGCTCTCTAGTTGTGGGCTGAACATTCCATCCAGCAGCGAATCCAAGCGTGTGTGGGAGGGGAGAAAAAAGGCTCTCAGAAAAGTGTGGGAAAATCAACCCAACACTTTTTTTTTGGTAACACTATTAAATTAGTGTTAAATAGACACATATAAACGGTACACATATAAGTTTAAGTATCACCATATGGGACCTTTAAGTAATAGTACCTCTGAATTGTTCTAAAGCAGAGAGCAGTTGAGTAAAATACTTTCCACCACTACTCTTGTGAAGCAGCTGCTCTAAACAAACAGTTAAACTCTCAGTTTCTCACCGATTCTTCCAATGTGTTGACTCCACAAGATTTCCACGCTTTACTTCTCAGAAACAGCCAACGAGAGGAGAGGAAACAGCCAACGAGAGGAGAGGAAACAGCCAACGAGAGGAGAGGAAACAGCCAACGAGAGGAGAGGAAACAGCCAACGAGAGGAGAGGAAACAGCCAACGAGAGGAGAGGAAACAGCCAACGAGAGGAGAGGAAACAGCCAACGAGAGGAGAGGAAACAGCCAACGAGAGGAGAGGAAACAGCCAACGAGAGGAGAGGAAACAGCCAACGAGAGGAGAGGAAACAGCCAACGAGAGGAGAGGAAACAGCTAACGAGAGGAGAGGAAACAGCCAACGAGAGGAGAGGAAACAGCCAACGAGAGGAGAGGAAACAGCCAACGAGAGGAGAGGAAACAGCCAACGAGAGGAGAGGAAACAGCCAACGAGAGGAGAGGAAACAGCCAACGAGAGGAGAGGAAACAGCCAACAAGAGAGGAGAAGTTGGTCCTGGTGTTCAGACATGGAGAACTAAGTTTACGTCATGGGGGAGGACAGGGGGATTCAGACTCTCTTACCCAGGGAAAAACATGAGACACATGTGTTACTCCCCCCTCCATTAGCCTCACAGTGGTCTGGTCTGCTGCCTCCCATCCCCCAACACTCACTCTGCAGCCCAGTGGTTATTTATACTGCAGGGAGGGACTCCTGGAATGTGAGATATTCCTGAGTTGGCTCAGACTTTCCATACTTTGGTTGGGGGTGGAAAGTTCAGATCTCTCTCTTTTTCAGTGCTTTTTTTTATACATAGTCAATACACCTAATTTATTTAACATTATAACTGATTTTTTGAGTTTAAAAAAAAAGCAGTAATTATGAATTATTTTGACTACTAGTTCAGAGGATGATGAATGCATCACAGACTGGTATCGGTCAGTAAGTTCTAATTTTAGTCAGGATATTATTATAACAATGCTGATCTTTGATATCAATGCACTTTCATGACTCTGGAATGTGAGATATTCCTGAAGTTTATGGCTCAGACTTTCCACACTTTTGTTGGGGGTGGAAAGTTCAGATCTGGTTCCTGACTCTTAGGGCCCTGACACACCAACCAGACGGCCGACCGTCGGCAGTAAAGCCAGTCGGACTGATCAGTCGGGTCCCCGAGGTCCAAAAAATGCCTCAGAACACACTGAGGAGACGCCGACTTGAGCGTACGCTCTGCACGTGCACGAAACGTAATACGTCTCCATAGCAGCAGACGGCGCTGCTCTGTGTTGTTTCCCAGAAAATGAAAACCGGCAGCTGATTGGACGAACGCGTCACGTGGGTCTGGTTTCTCCAGAAATTCACAGCCAGACTGTCATGGCGGCTCGTTCAGAATACGATCTCATATTGGACTAAAATAGTTCACCGAAACATGTTTCTGAAAACATTTGAAGAGAGAAATAGGCCGTGCTGTTGCTGAATCTGTCTTCATTTCAGATCGACAAAGGTCAGTTTAAAAGATTTTCGTCAGATTTTGAGCGGCTCACCTGCTCGCCATTTCCTGGTGAGTCCCGACTGTCCTGTCTCTGACTGAACATGTCAGGTCGGCCAAAATGAAGGCCGACGGCTCCTTAGACGGCCGACGGCACGGGACACACCGACCACACTTGAGTCACCGACCTCGCCAGACGGCCCGACGTCTTCTCTATTAGAATAGTCAGAAAGGTGGGGGGGGGGGGGACACTGGCGTACTGGCTCTGGCTCAGTGTTGTCAACCTGGAGGAGTCATTAGTATTGTGCTAGAAATGTCTGGAAATAAGAGTTTTATTTAATTAATCATTTAACAGACAAATGTCCGGCATTAGAAAGGCAGAAACAAACTTCATATCTGGTTAGTAACATCTATTAAAACATAATGATGCATCTGATTATAAAGGTTTTACAACCTTTGAACACGGCCCCTTAACTCAAAATCTGTGGCAGTTTCACGGCCAATGTCATTACAAGTGTTACCCATGTGCAGTGATTCCTTCGGAAAACAAGAAATAAACAGAGATATGTGCACTGGCTGGATTAACACAACTTTTATACCTTTCTGTCACATCTACTGCAGTCAGATTTGCTGTGTTCCCTTGGAAGAAATCACTGCACATGGGTGGGCACTTGTAATGACATTTCGAGCATGTTTAGAGGCTAAAAACATGTTTAAAACTTGCCCTGTTTAAGCTGTTGGGTGCTAACGCTAGTAGGAGGATAAAACGGTGTAGGCAGCACCGACTGGTTTAGTTTTTCTTGCTACTGACAGCACTCCACATTTCCAAACAACAGAGCTACGTATTGAAATAAATGCTGTGAAACGACGACCGGTCACTGTTTTTTGGCTGTTGCGATGGTTTAGTTTGGCACCAAAAGTCTAACTGGGATTAGTTTGTTGGTTGGGTTAAAATAAGTACTTCTGGGGCAGTAAAGTCCTGTGTTTTGGGACCAGTACACCACGCCAATCTCCCGCCAAAATGTAAATTTTAACTGTTTTGTTCAACGTTGCGCCACCACACATTTTGCATTAAGACCAACTTATCACAAGAAACGTAATACAGTGAGTTGAAGTAACTACTTTAACAAAGTTTACAATGCCATTACATATTTTTTTATTCAGTTTAATTGAAAATCAAAGTAAGATGAGCAATTTCAAATTCTTGTTTTTACAGTGAACAAAATTCAACAGATCTTAAACCACATTCAGAGACAGAAAATACAAAGAGTTAATATACAATGTAAAATTATTATTATTATTATTTAAGATTATTAAATGAAAGATCCACAAAGTAAGAAAATATGTTAAAGTACAAATAATAAAAAAGAATATGTATAAGGCAGACAAAAACAAATAATGGGAACACATCTTTAAAGGAACACGCCACTGTTTGTTGAAATAAGGTTATTCACCGTCTCCCCTTGTAGATAGGTGGGCAAAAGCATTTTTGTTTCAGTGCATGCATTGTCTTAGTCCGGCAGCGCCGCCGCTAGCTTAGCTTAGCGTAGTGAATGGAATCCTATGTTGCCGGTTAGCAAGTTGTGAGTAAAAGTGAGCCAACAACAACAAAAACAAAACCTAATTACTTCTTGTGGCCTGTTTATTCACGAGTACAAATAGCAATGCAGATTAAGACTAGGCGATTTCCTAGGCAGATATTGACTTGGGACTATACTGGAGCAAAGCACAGCCGAAGCACTGCTACATGGGTGCAGAGATATAACGCAGCACCTGAAAACCCCCAACCACCATCAACATACCGGCGTGAAGATTATCTCTGCGCCCAGGGGAGGGGGGGGCAGCTGGCGTCAAGTAGAGCAGTCCAGAAGGCGCTCAGTCCTCCAAGTCAGGAGATAAAGTGAGGGAGTCAACGAGTTCTAGGAAGGGGTTCCATGTCTCTAGGAATGTCGCGATAGATAGCGCCTTTCAGAGAATATCTGAGCTTCAAACTGTTGAGCACCTCTTTAATCCAAAGGTCGTGTGTGGGGGGGGGGCGGGCTAACAGAGATGTAAACGCCAGGGCCCGCCTTAGTGCAACAGGGAGGTCAGCGTCAGAGGAAATACCGAAAATGGCTGACAAAGGGTTAGGGGGATAAGGTGGTCATAGGCTCTGTTCAAGGTGTCAAAAATATTCCTCCAAAAAGTAGTTAATTTAGGGCAAGACTAGAACATATGAGTATGGTTGGCAGGGGACTGGTTACACCTGTTACAGGCGTCCCGGACAGTGGAGTATATTTTGGACAATTTCACGTTTGTATAGTGAACTTTATGAAGGACCTTGCATTGGATTAAGCCATGATGAGCACATATGGAGGAAGAGTGAACCATAGCCAGCGCAAGGTCCCATTGTCGGTCCGTAATAGCCATAGTCAGATCGTTCTCCCATGCAGCTTTTGTAAAAGTGTGACAGACCCGGTTCGGGTCTGTCGCCAGGAGGGAATCAATACAATACAATACAATCGGGCATGTGCCCACGGGTGTTGAAGGCAGCGGGAGTTGAGAGCAGATGACTGACCGCAGTGAAAGGTGTGAGCTCGTCCTTTCCAAACCCAGACAGGTAATGAGGCGCAGTCATCGCTCATCTAGTACAGGAGTTTCTGCAAATTTGCTGCCCAGCAGTATCATCTAAAGTTAGGGAACGCCAGGCCCCCCTCGGCCTTCGGAGACTGTAGTATCGCCTTTCGGATCCTAGCAGGTTTGCTGCTCCATAGAAATTTAGATATCGTCCTGGCCAGCTTAAAAAAAAAAAGATTTAACCATGAGGTTGCCTCGGCTCTGGCCTGATGAGCCAGAAGCTTCCCAGCTTCATCCCCTGACTCAAAAAAGCGTTGTCTAGATTTGAGCAGACGGAGCTTGGATTTATTCGTAGATAAGAGGTCAAAGTCTGTTTGCAGCCTAACTCCGGATTTCCACTGGATGCAGAACGTCTGCGGACCAGCTCCGCTGTCCGTCAACACCCACCAGGTCCAGATTTGTTGCGGCACGGCTGCGGCCATGACTGACAGCTGTAGTCACGAGGACCCACGAGATCTCACGAATTCACGTAGAATAGAACCACAAAACCACCACCAGTTAGTTTCCATCCAGAGGAGTAGAGGGGAAACTACTCTGAGCTGTGTTTTCAAGGTGTAGTGCAGGGAGATATGATCCGCCGTGAGCACGCTCTGGTGGTAACTGAGTTACCACCAGAGAACGTTAAGTTTCAAATACCACTTGAGCATTACAAATAGGGCTGTCAAACAATTAATTTTTTTTTTAAATTGCGATTAATCGCATATTTTATCACATGATTAAAATTCTATTATTTTGCATTTCAGAACTGTTTTTAAGTACATATTAACAATCAAAAGCATTTTTTACCAGTGTATATTGATGATGGGAATCAAATGAATGCAAAGAAAGTTACTTTATGAACTTTACTTTAAGATTTGTAATTATTTATTTACTGTAAACAAAAGAAAAATGTGTGAATCTGTCATTATTGCACAATTCCTCCAAGTACCTAACTAAAAAACTAAAAATCCCTATCGTTACCAGAGTCAATCTAGTGTTTAGTAACTCCTAAATAATGTTGATTCCTCACTGACGTCCAGTGATCACCGGTTAATGAGTCACGTTAACTGAACTATATGCTTAGCTCATAGGTGGTAGTTCAAGCTTGACGTACTTCGGTTATATTTTAATTCGGCTTTACACAACGTGCATATGGCTTTCGACTCGTCTACGAGCCGTCCGGGAGTTTCTGAAAATAAAAAGCTCCATTCAGAGTTATTGCTGCTGTGTTTCTCCATCATGCTGCAGCAGCAGCAGCAGGAAGTGTTAGGAGGAAGTGGCAGCTTGATGAGAAGTAACGGTGCTGCAAAGGGTCAAAATAGTAGCCTGTTAGGACCACGCCAAGCCCAGTGAAGTGTAAAATAAATTAATAAATGCCAGCATGCGATTAATGTGATTAAAAAAAAAATAATCGCGTCGGCCCTTAATCGCATCGCTATTAACGCGTTAACGCTGACAGCCCTAATTACAAAGTTCAAAAACCACATCCCTTTAAAAGTACATTTAGAACAGATTACACCTGTACCTAAAAAACGTTGCCCAAAGGTGAATAATGATGCCTGTGGCACTGACATCCACTGTCATGAAATGTCTTGAGATGGTGTCATGGTGTCATTTCTTAAGCAAGATGTTGGTGTGTTTTTAGACCCTTTTAAGTTTGCTTATAGGCAGGCAGACAGATGATGCTATTAACAGCATTTCACATCTGGTCAGTTAACACCTTGAGGACCCCAAGGCCTACCACGCATTTTGTTTGTTGATTTCAGTCCAGCTTTTAACACTCTGCAGCCTCACATGCTCATCCAGGAACTGAAAAACATGAATGTTTAACGGATGTTCTTTACCGCTGTAACGGATAAAGAACGTAAATAAACTACTTTAACGTAGATTTTCTTTAGGGCTTTATTACGTGGCATCGGATCAGTGCATAAACTCCAGTACTTCCCAATACCGATACCAGCGTTTTAGGCGGTATCGGAGGCGATACAGATACTCTATCTCTAACTACAGTCCAAATCACAGATCGCCCGTCAGGTACAGACAGCTATGAAGATTATGGGGGACAAACACCATCTGTCCCCCCCCAGACAATTTATGAGCAGTCGATTATCAGACAGGCACAAAAAATAGTTTCCAATTCGACCCACAAACATGACCCAGAATTTCAGCTTTTACCCTCTGGTAGAAGATTCAGGGTTCCTAAATGCAGGCTAAACCGATATAAACACTCATTTGTGCCTGTGTCCATTAAGCTTATCAACACTAACATGTAGGCTGGCTGGGTTGTGCACTATGTCATCGTGCAATAAGTAGGTTATTGGGGTTATGCAATATGTTAGTGGTGCAATACATGGGCTGATGGATTGTTCATAATGTCATTGTGTACTGCATAGGTTATGTGGAAATATGTCATTTGTGCAATATGTAGGCTATTTGGGTTGTGCATTACGTTAGTGTTAATTTTGTCACCTATTTTTAATTTAGTCTTAGTCTTGTGCCAAATGTCCTTGTTAGTTTTAGTCATATTTAGTCATTCACATATCTGTTTTTGTTTCTGTTGTTTAGTCTAGTTTTAGTCAAAAGAGAACTCAAGGTATCTTAGTCAAGTTTTAGTCAAACATTTTAGTCTTTTTTTAAATAAATTATTTCTGAGATTATTTCTGACCATTTCAGTCAAATATAAAAATAAATTATAATGATATGATTATAATATATAAAGTTATATAAATATCGAGCCTCTGCCTTATTTCACCAGTAAATTCCTGTTAAACGACAAAAACAACCACTGAATAGGAAAATGGTATTTTATAATTACATTGAACGCAGCACTAGGCTGGCGAGGCGAGTTTGAAGTGTACGCAACATATGTGTTGTTTTTCAGACGACAGCTGTAGACTGTCGTACGTCCCCCTGTTGGAGTCCTCTCCAGTGAAATACAGACAAACTTTACACCGTTTAGCTGACAGCATTTTAACCGTGTTTAATCCAGCTGCTAGCTAACGGTAGGCTAACGTTAGCTGCAGTCAGGTGTGGTGTTAACTAGCAAACGGTAGGCTAACGTTACCTGCTGCCAAGTGTAGTGTTAACTAGCTAACGATAGGCTAACGTTACCTGCTGCCAAGTATAGTGTTAACTAGCAAACGGTAGGCTAACGTTGGCTGCAGTCAGGTGTGGTGTTAACTAGCAAACGGTAGGCTAACATTACCTGCTGCCAAGTGTAGTGTTAACTAGCTAACGATAGGCTAACGTTACCTGCTGCCAAGTATAGTGTTAACTAGCAAACGGTAGGCTAACGTTAGCTGCAGTCAGGTGTGGTGTTAACTAGCAAACGGTAGGCTAACGTTAGCTGCAGTCAGGTGTGGTGTTAACTAGCCAACGGTAGGCTAACGTTAGCTGCAGTCAGGTGTGGTGTTAACTAGCAAACGGTAGGCTAACGTTACCTGCTGTCTAGTATAGTGTTAACTAGCAAACAGTAGGCTAACGTTACTTGCTGTCTAGTATAGTGTTAACAAGCTAACGATAGGCTAACGTTACCTGCTGTCTAGTATAGTGTTAACTAGCAAACGGTAGGCTAACGTTAGCTGCTGTCTAGTATAGTGTTAACTAGCAAACGGTAGGCTAACGTTAGCTGCAGTCAGGTGTGGTGTTAACTAGCAAACGGTAGGCTAACGTTAGCTGCAGTCAGGTGTGGTGTTAACTAGCAAACGGTAGGCTAACGTTACCTGCTGTCTAGTATAGTGTTAACTAGCAAACGGTAGGCTAACGTTACTTGCTGTCTAGTATAGTGTTAACTAGCTAATGGTAGGCTAACGTTACTTGCTGTCTAGTATAGTGTTAACTATCTAACGATAGGCTAACGTTACCTGCTGTCTAGTATAGTGTTAACTAGCTAACGGTAGGCTAACGTTACTTGCTGTCTAGTATAGTGTTAACTAGCTAACGATAGGCTAACGTTACCTGCTGTCTAGTATAGTGTTAACTAGCTAATTAGGCTAACGTTACCTGCTGTCTAGTATAGTGTTAACTAGCTAATTAGGCTAACGTTACCTGCTGTCTAGTATAGTGTTAACCAGCGTCCCGTGCAGCGATATTTCGGTTGCCTCTAATGTCCGTTTAGGAGCATCAGAGAGACGTGCAGGCATTTAAGTGGCACCGAAATCTGCGTTGCTATTCGGTCCGGTAGATAACGTCATTAAGGCACCGGTCGGTGCCGTAGCAACGGGTCTCGGTACCCAAACCTAATAACAGCTGAATATTCTATCTCATGATGGAAAAGTAGAGACGATTGTAGACAAAAATGAAGAGAGATTTTATCTTAGTTTTTATTTTATGCCAAACATTTTAGTCTCGTCTTTTTTCATCAACATTAATGCTGTTAATTTAGTCTTAGTCAGCGATTTGGACATTGCCGCAGTCTCGTCATCGTCTCGTCTTAGTCATGGAAAAAAAGGTCGTTGACGAACATATTTAGTCTCGTCTGACGAAATTAACACTACAATACGTAGGCTATTGGGGTTGGGAAATATGTTAGTTGTGCAATATCTCATTGTGCATGGGCTGTGCTACACTTACGTATTTCGGAGAATGCAGCCAACAGGGTTGTTCAATTAAAAAATGCCAATGAAAGGAGGAGTTAATGTGATTACTATATAGGTACCTGTCTAATGTATATGAGAGTATTACTATATAGGTACCTGTCTAATGTATATGAGAGTATTACTATATAGGTACCTGTCTAATGTATATGAGAGTATTACTATATAGGTACCTGTCTAATGTTTATGAGAGTATTACTATATAGGTACCTGTCTAATGTTTATGAGAGTATTACTATATAGATACCTGTCTAATGTTTATGAGAGTATTACTATATAGATACCTGTCTAATGTTTATGAGAGTATTACTATATAGATACCTGTCTAATGTTTATGAGAGTATTACTATATAGGTACCTGTCTAATGTTTATGAGAGTATTACTATATAGATACCTGTCTAATGTTTATGAGAGTATGTGGTGAGAGATGCTTATTTTCTGTATTTTGTGTTGTCTTTGTAAAGCTGCGGAACGGACAGAGTCCAAAACAGATTTCCCTTCAGGGACAATAAAGTATATCTCATATCTTATCAGATAAAATATGTGTGATTAAATAATAACGAGTTAACTATGGACAGTCGTGTGGTTAATCGTGATCAAATTTTTTAATCGATTGACAGCCCTAATTTACATACATTTTAAATATGCTGAAAATTATCAAATATGTAATAATAATGTCAATCAACTGATATTAATTCTGAATTGTTGTGGCCTTCCACTTTATTTTGGGGAAACTATTCTTCTTTTTCTTGCTATCATTTGATTAAACTGTTGAAATACTAATGTTGATGTCTAAAGTAAAGAGTAGATACATGTAGCATACAATGACTAAACTAATACAAACACTTTGAGTCAAAGTGATTTCACCTTTTGTGGAGAAGTCATTCTTGTTCTTCAGTGGGAACTAATTCCAGACGGACGTCCTGAAGTCAGAAGTGTCTCGTCCCACAGATGAGCTGTGAAGTCAACAAACAGAGACACACCATGAGACAGGAGACACTATAACATCACTATACTCATATACTATCAGCTGATCAACACACAGAGACACACCATGAGACAGGAGACAGGAGACACTATAACATCACTATACTCATATACTTGACTATAAAAGAAAAGAAACACGGCCGCTGTAATGAAACAGCGAGAGAAAGCGTAGCAGACGATCACGGACCGACTGAATGTGTAAGCAGCCTAAATATATACATTAACTGACCACTGCTCTGAACTGAAACCATCATAATCATACCATTCAAGCATTAGGCTACTAATCATTTACACACATTAACAGTTGTACTCTTTGCCTTGAAAGTAAGCAGAAGATAATGTTACTCAGGAAATTTACCATGAAGATCAATTTTCTACAACGCTAGAATATGATGCGTAAATATCTCTTTCACTCTGTTCCTCCGTCTCTCTCTCATGGGCTAAAATATAAATGTCCTAAGTCATATTAACTTCCACTGCTCACTTTTAATGCAAAGTGTACAACTGTTAGTTTTTGCAAATGACAGTGACTCATTGAATGGTTTCAGTTAAGAGCAGTAGTTCATCAATGTATATTTTAGACTATCATTCAGTCGGTCCGCTATTATCTGCCGCGCTTTTTCTCATGTTTTTTTTATTTTTTATAGAGGATTAGTTTCCTTCTCTACATATTATATGCCTTGCTTCCTCGTATATATGGACATAGAAAATAAAGACACTGAAGAAATTGGACTCTAAAATCTAGAAACTATAAAGATAATTAAGTGATAAATTCCATGCACTCTGTAAACATCATTAGCAGCGTCTTGACTACTTGGCCTGCCAGAACTGACGCTGACGCTCAATGAGGATTGTACAATTAGGATATGTTCTTAAAATTGTGCAATCCTCCCAAATTATAGTCCCAGTTTACTGGACAACACAATTTGTGTGCTAAGAATGCCAAATACCATGCACATGGAAGAGGAACAAACATGATCCTTATTATTAAAGAATTAAAAAAGAAATTAATCAACTAAAATAATTCAAGGTGCATTGGTCAACTATAGAAATGTACAGCGTTGTATGTATCGCCCTTAGTAACAGACTCCATTTAAAACACATTTGAATTGTTATCAGCCTTTTCTAATTGAGTTTGAGTTAAGTTTATTTATGAAAGGGGACAGCGCAAATTAATAAAACACATGATTTCCCATGGGTTAAAAACGCCAGAATTAGCCAAAAGGCTGTTTTACATCTGTAGTCCCCTGCCTTCGATGTTAAAAAATTAGATTTTTTAAAAATACAAAAAAAACAACACAAGCAAAAACAAACTTAGCATAAAACAAGACAACAGAAAAACAGAAAGATATACAACAAGGCAACACAACAGGGTATAAAGTGACAAAATATATTAATTAGAACAGACATGACCATTAAGAACAATACAAGCAGTATTAAACTAGGGGGAAACAATAAGTATATTCATATATGTTGACTCAAACTAACAGAATAATAAATAGTGTTAGTGCTGACATGTATATGTATGGACCATCCAGTGTTTTAGCTGCTTAGTTAAAGACGTATATATGTGTTTAACTGTCTGATGTGGTTTGGGACGGAGTTCCACTCTCTATTTTCTAATTATCTCAACAACGGCCGTAATATATCCATCAAACTTCTAACAACAATATTAACAGCAGTCTTCATACAGCAATATAACAGGAACAATGACTGTCACATGAATAATTATATCAAAAAATAATGGTCACAACTTTAAATAATAACAGTACTTAAAGGAACAGCAATATGCACCTGTTGTATTTTAATCCAGGCTGATAACAAGAA
This sequence comes from Sander lucioperca, assembly GCF_008315115.2. Classification (NCBI taxonomy): domain Eukaryota; kingdom Metazoa; phylum Chordata; class Actinopteri; order Perciformes; family Percidae; genus Sander; species Sander lucioperca. Next base: position 16,965,349 of record NC_050189.1, read on the forward strand.
GGTAAAACCACTGCTGGGTGATCAGAAAAGGCCCCGTTCTGTAGACATGGTCCTTATTTATAATATTTATACTGTCCAACCAGTAGAAGATGTCCTGTTCTGTAGACATGGTCCTTATTTATATATTTATACTGTCCAACCAGTAGAAGATGTCCTGTTCTGTAGACATGGTCCTTATTTATATATTTATACTGTCCAACCAGTAGAAGATGTCCTGTTCTGTAGACATGGTCCTTATTTATATATTTATACTGTCCAACCAGTAGGACATGTCCTGTTCTGTAGACATGGTCCTTATTTATATATTTATACTGTCCAACCAGTAGAAGATGTCCTGTTCTGTAGACATGGTCCTTATTTATATATTCATGTTGGACCGGTCCAATATGACCGTCAGTTGAAATAAACATTGTGTTGTATTTGTTATGAATCTATTTTGATGCATTTTTCCGTAACTTTTGTAATTTTACATATGTATAATATTCATAATCAATATCGCAATATCACATTTTTTCAATATGGAGCAACCCTAAAATGTAAGTAAACGTTAGGCGCTACGTCACGGCATGAATAGAGCTTGAGGCTAAGACTGTGTTTAACTAGTGTATTGTGTTAAGCCGTATTCCACTGCTCTTCATACTATTCATCCTGCACATACACTTATTATTACTACTCTTATAATGTTACCACAATGCACATAGCTGTACATACTGTACATATCTGTCTATATGGTTCATACTGAATATCCATATTAATTCTGTTTTTCTTATTATAGGCTATATTCTGCTAATACACTGCATATATACAGTTATCAGGAGTTCTGATGTTGATTACCCAGAATTCATTACTTTTAGGGCTGCGGCGCAATGTGGGAGTGACGCCAGCAGGCGGTGCTGTCCCCATTTCTGCAGGAATTAAACAGAACCTAATATACAACCCGTTACACTGCTGTTGGTGATTTCTCTCGCCCAACTCCACCAGACTCCATGTAAATAATCAGTACTTTTAGCATCATAAAACACACTTCATTCAAAGTGGACAGAAACTAAATAAAACTACCAAAAGCCGTCTTGGTTCATCTTTCCACTGTTCCACCAATCACCACTCTGGTTTGGTTGAAATAAACCCTTAATTCACCCATTTACATGTGGAAATATGCTGGCTCTATACACGCTAAAAGTCCTGATTATCTACATGGAGTCTGGTGGAGTTTGCTAACGTCAAAGTAAAAGTAGCTTAGAGTTGTCCTTAAAGGATACGTTTTAACCTGGACATTGTTTTCACATGTTTTTGTGTCTTTTTTAAGTCCTAAAACATCCGCAAAATCACCAAACTCCACCAGACTTCATGTAAATAATCAGGACTTTTAGCGTGTATAGAGCCAGCATATCTCCACCAGACTCCATGTAAATAATCAGGACTTTTAGCGTGTATAGAGCCAGCATATCTCCACCAGACTCCATGTAAATAAGCAGGACTTTTAGCGTGTATAGAGCCAGCATATTCTCTCTTTTTTCTCTCTCTTTTTCTGGGAAAACATGCCCCTCCCCCCTCCCCTAACAATACGGCATTATAAAACTCCCTATATACTTCATAATTAAGTAATATAATACTGTGTAATGTGCAATTATCACAGACGCAGAAAGATGTTTTTTTAAGTCTCCACCCCCCCATTAAACCTCAAAGTGGTTTGGTCCGCCTTCCTTAGCATCAGAACTGAAAACTAAACTAACACCCCTAAACTGTCTTACACACACACACACACACACACACACACACACACACACACACCATCTACTAGCCAAATGCTGGTAAAATATGCAAGTGGCTCGTAGATTAGCTGCACTCACCAGCCTAACAAACAATGTCCCTCCATTGAGTGGCTGGTGAAAGGTGAACGTTGACTAGCCATTCAGCTGGTGGATGAAAAGTTAATTTTGAACCCTTTTCCTCTTGACCTGGAGTAACCTGACAGTTCACTTCAGAGGTGGGACCTTATCGTGACAAACATCTGACCAACAGACCTTTTTCAGCCAGATCCCAGCCAGCCCACCGTTAGATTGTTAAAAGAACAGTAAAGAATACTGTAAAGAACAGTATTCATATATATATATATATATATATATATATATATATATAGTTTATCATACGGTAGACCAGGCTGCAGGGCAGGACAGCTTCCTCCTCTCCCCATCCTCTCTGGTTCCTCCTCCGCCCGCTGCTATCAGGGCACCTGTCTCCATGACTACACCTCTGTTCTCTCTCTTCCTCCTTACTTCCGTCATAACAAATTGAACTAGCTGTTTAAATATCCATTTACTGTTAATAAACATGTAGTTAAAGAAAGTCTTCTTCATGATATAACTCACTATTCATCACAACACATCTTTGTCCCACAATGCACTGCACTGTTATCAAACTGTCTCGGGCTGCCTGTCCAACATGGCGGCTGCAGACTGCGTATTCCGCAGGACCCTGACCCGGTCCAGACCCGGTCCAAACAAGGTCTGCTTCTCAGTCACTGTTAAATGATTGATCCGCGTCGCAGCTGGCACAGTTCGGCCTCTTCTCTCTCCGCTGGAGCTCCCGAAAACACCGCGCTCTCGCTCGGATTAGACGTCAACCAGACTCAGTTCGAAAATCTACCGATTTAACGTCATTGTGCTTTAGAGATGCTTACGAGCCAAACCGCCCACCTTACTCAATACGACTGACAGTGTTTACTGAATAAAACGTTTCGGGATACATGTGAACGGCCCGTTTGCTTTAATTTTTAATTTTACACACAAAACAACTGCTTTTTAGAAAGGGTCACACGGCCGTTTCCCAATTCAATCTACTGCAATGCGAATCACTTAAAAACCGTCATTTTATGTTTAAAGAATCATGTTTAGTGGCATGTAGGTGAGCCGAATTTGCTACAAGACGCTAAAGATGAAGGAGAGTGCTTGACTGTGTTGTAGATGCGTTGCTATCAGCCAGTAGCTCCAATTTAAATTTAAATGATCCGATATTTGAATGGAGTTTCGGCTGAAGCTCGAAGCGCGGTTAGCTAGCTAATTGTCTTCCTCCTGATGCGTTTTTACACTATTAATAAACACAGAGTGTGGTCAGTGTGTATGAAATGATAACAGAAACAGGTGATATTTTAATGCTTTACACACACACACCCGGGAGGTTGTTATTTTGTGTGTTTGTGTTGCAGGTGTGTGTCTGCCGGGACGTCCTGTTTGTGTCGGATGTTCAGCGTTACAGCCGAGACCAGGGATCCTCCGTCTACTTCCCCCAGGCCGTCCTCAACGGTCAGACACACACACACACACACACACAGAGACACACAGCTACACACAGGGACACACACACACACACACACACACACACACACACACACACACACACACACACACACACACACACACACACACACACACACACACACACACACACACACACACACACACACACACACACACAGCTACACACAGGGACACACACACACACACACACACACACACACAGCTACACACAGGGACACACACACACACACACACAGACACACACACACACACACACACAAACACAGGGACACACACACACACACACACACAGACACACACAACTACACACAGGGTCACACTGAGATAACTGCTGTTATAAATTAGTATTGAAGTGTGTGTGTGTGTGTGTGTGTGTGTGTGTGTGTATTCGTGTGTGTGTGTGTATTCCTGTGTGTGTGTGTGTGTGTGTGTGTGTGTATTCCTGTGTGTGTGTGTGTGTGTGTGTGTGTGTGTATTCGTGTGTGTGTGTGTATTCCTGTGTGTGTGTGTGTGTGTATATTCCTGTGTGTGTGTGTGTATTCCTGTGTGTGTGTGTGACTCTGTGTGTGTGTGTATTCTTGTGTGTGTGTGTGTGTGTGTGTGTATTCCTGTGTGTGTGTGTGACTCTGTGTGTGTGTGTGTGTGTGTGACTCTGTGTGTGTGTGTGTGTGTGTGTGTGTGTGTGTGTGTGACTCTGTGTGTGTGTGTGTGTGTGTGTGTGTGTGTGTGTGTGACTCTGTGTGTGTGTGTGTGTGTGTGTGTGTGTGTGTGACTCTGTGTGTGTGTGTGTGTGTGTGACTCTGTGTGTGTGTGTGTGTGTGTGTGTGACTCTGTGTGTGTGTCTGTGTGTGTGACTCTGTGTGTGTGTGTGTGGCTCTGTGTGTGTGTGTGTGTGTGTGACTCTGTGTGTGTGTGTGAGACTCTGTGTGTGTGTGTGTGTGTGTGAGCAGGCTGTGACCTGT
>NC_050189.1:16977127-16987127 GCF_008315115.2 Sander lucioperca
GTGTAAAGTCTGACTGTGTTTTAGCCGTCAGAAAAACAACACAGATGGTGCGTTCAATGAAACTGGTAAACTACAGCTTCGTGGTGCATTCAAAGTTGTTATTAAATACCCTTTTCCCATCTGGTGGTTGTTTTTGTCGTTCAACAGCAATTTACTAGTGAAATAAGTTCTTGTTATTGTTATACATTATTATTAAATCATTTAATTTTGAGCATATCGCCTTAGCAACAAACAAGCCGTTCTTTAATGTCAACGACTGTTTAGTACCCTTTGTTTTTTTAACTTTCTTAAAAAGTATCGGTTCAGGCACCGTTAAGGCATCGGGCAAAAATTATGTATGCGATTAATTTAGATTAATTAATCACAGAGTATGTAATTAATTCGATTACATTTTTTAATCGATTGACAGCCCTAATAAATATATATATATATATATATATATATATATATATATATATATATATATATATATATATATATATATATATATATCTGGAACTGGACAGATTTCGTCCCAGTGTGACTGCCCCCTGGTGGCAGAGAGTGAAACTCCTGATCTCTGTTACTTCATTAGTTTGTCTGTTCATTGATTGGTCAGCTGTGCTCTCTCCTGATTGGTCAGCTGTGCTCTCTCCTGATTGGTCAGCTGTGCTCTCTCCTGATTGCAGGACTGGGCGACCACTCAGAGATGAGTTACCGTACGCTGCGGCCGGTGCGGCGCTTCCTGCAGTGGCTGCAGAGCCAGGAAGACGCAGCGGTGCTGAGCAGGGCTCTGATTGGAGGATACTTCGTCTACCCGCCCCCACCCGTCTCCTTGGAAACGTTCATGAAAGGCATAAGAGGTCAGCTGTCCGTCTATATATATATATATATATATATATATATATATATTTTCAGTTTTCAAAGGCCAAAGAATGAAGGTGGGTTTTAAGAAGAGACTAAGAATAGACCGTGAAGATGTCTGTCTGTCACAATTAGGAGCAGCTGATCGGCCGACCTGAGAGAGCGATGGGTCTCTAGGGGTGTCGCAGCTCAGACATGTAAGGAGGGGCAAGGCCATTTTGGCATTTAAAAGCAAATAAAAGAATCTTAAAATGGATCCTTTGATATATAGGCAGCCAATGCAGTGACGATAACATGGGGGAAATGAGCTCGTATTTACGTGTTCCAGTTAAAAGACGTGCAGCAGCGTTTTGCACCAACTGGAGACGAGCACTAGAGGACCCAGCGACCCCCACGTACAGCGCATTGCAGTAATCCAGCCGAGTGGTGACGAAGGCGTGGATCACTGTCTCACCCATCAGTCATGGGAAACTGTTTGGTAAACTACATGAGCGTGGTGTCCCCTCGTACTTAATCAGGGTACTGCAGTTCTGGTACTCAACAAACTAAGTCAGGTGGGGGACGAGTTCGTCAACCCCCTTCTATGTCTCCAATGGAGTGCTGCAGGGCGGAATGGATGATTAATCTAGGGAGTTAAAGGGCTGTAGGACCGGCTGCTTGGTGGGGGATCGTCTCATTAATCACATGCTTTATGCTGATGATTTGGTGGTGCTGTCTCCCTCTAGTGCCGGCCTGCAGCAACTTCTAACCGTGGATTTCCACAGGATGCAGAACGTCTGCGGACCGGCTCCGCTGCAGAACGGCTGCGTGCTCCGCCGTCCGTCAATACCCACCAGGTCCGGATTTGTTGCGTAACGGCTGCGGCCAGCCGACCACGAGATCTCGCGAGTTCACGTATGTTTGCGCGATATAACAGGATGTAGTTTCTATAAATAGAACTACATAACCAACAACAGTTTGTTTCCATCCAGAGGAGTAGAGGGGAAACTACTCTGAGCTGTGTTTTCAAGGTGTAGTGCAGGGAGATATGATCCGCCGTGAGCACGCTGGATTTTATTTTGAAAAGTAACCGGATGTTTTATTTTGTTTCTGTGCTCGACTTCCTGTCCCGCACTATCTGCCGTGTGCTGAGTTGCTGCGGAGCTCTCCGGCGTCCGGCAACAATAGAAGCTCTGGTATCTGCTCCGGAGGGCTGGGACCGCCGGAGCTGGGACGGAGTCGGGACGCAGACGTTCTGCAGTCAGTGGAAATACACACACTGACTTTAATGGAAACATAATGACTCCGGAGACGTTCAGGAGACGTTCAGGAGACGTTCAGGAGACGTTCCGGAGACGTTCCGGAGACGTTCAGGAGACGTTCAGGAGACGTTCCGGAGACGTTCCGGAGACGTTCCGGAGACGTTCAGGAGACGTTCCGGAGACGTTCCGGAGACGTTCAGGAGAAGTTCAGGAGACGTTCAGGAGACGTTCAGGAGACGTTCGACGTTCAGGAGACGTTCAGGAGACGTTCAGGAGACGTTCGACGTTCAGGAGACGTTCGACGTTCAGGAGACGTTCGACGTTCAGGAGACGTTCAGGAGACGTTCAGGAGACGTTCAGGAGACGTTCCGCATCCAGTGGAAATTGCCGGTTAGAATACGTTCTCAATATGGACTAATGTTTGATATAAAATGGAACTCTATGAAGAGCGTGGTGCTGATTGCCAGAACCAAGGAGGATATGAAGTGTGTCTATCCTTCTTTCTAGAGGTTGTAAAGAAAGTTAAATATCTGGGACATGTGATAAGAGATGGCCTTTGTGGTGATGATGATGATGATGATGATGATGATGATGTGCAGCGTCAGTGTGGAAAGCTGTATGGGCGGGCAAATATGCCGGCACGCAAATTCCACATGTGCACTCCTGAGGTTAAAATCTCACTCTTCAAAACCTCTTGCGCTCCACTGTACACTGGTACGGTACACTGGCCACCTGTGGTGTAATTTTAGTGAGTCGAAAATGAAAAAACTTCAAGTGGCTTACAATGATGCACTGAGAATTGTGCTTAAAATCCTTATTAGGAGCAGTGTCAGGGAAATGTTTGTGTCTGACAGTGTGCCCACTTTTAACGCTGTTTTAAGACATGTTATGTATAGATTAATGTGCAGACTGACAGGGTCTAAGATATATATAGTATATTATATATAATATAGTATATATAATTACTTGTGTGTGTTCAGGTGAGCCGGGGTTCCTGCAGGGGGCGGAGCTTCAGAGGGAGATGGCGAGGCTCTGTTACCGGGAGCGACGCACCTTCTGTATCCAGGCAGCTGTTACTATGGTTACCTACAGCCGTATTGGAGAGGTGACTGCCGAACACACACGCGAGCTAAGTTTCCATCCACCTGTCAATCCAATTATCTGAAATTCGTTAAAAAAAAAATATTCACTCGAATAAAGCCGGTGAAAGTGCGTAATGACGTCACAGGCTGCGGTCGAACTGGTATATGGAATTGATTTGAGATATTTTAAGGAGTTTGCGTTCATTTTCGCACTGAATCGCACAATATTCAAGCTAACATTTGGGAACAAAGTTTGGGATGGATCGCGTCTACTACGATGTGAGGAAACTATCTAATTGCGATTATTTTGACTGATACTGCGATACGATTCACGATATTGAAGGAAATTATCTTGTTTGTATCATTATTCTCATTTTCATTGACTAATATTAACCCTTAACAAATTAAAATGATTATAGTGTGATTTCTGCGAGGATCTGTACCAAATAACGATGTTTTCCTGTAGTCTGTAGGATGGGATTTGTAGTCCGGGACGTCTCCGCAGCGCCACCATACTTCATTCAGAACGGTTTGAACACATATTGCGCCTTTAACACAAATTGCGCCCCTCTGCGATTTGGATATTGCACTATAGTCCATGTTGCGATTTTGATAAAATTGTGATTGATTGTGCAGGCTACCGTCTACCTACATACGAGTAATCATTGCAGAAGTTGTAATAGTGCTTATGTGCCAGCTGGTAGCGACAAATCAGGCTATCAACACTAGAGCTGCAACGATTAATCGATTAATCAATTAGTTGTCAACTTTTAAATTAATCGCCAACTATTTTGATAATCGATTAGTCGGTTTGAGTCATTTTTTTAAAGACAAAAGTCAAAATTCTTTGATTCCAGCTTGTTAAATGTGAATATCTTCTAGTGTCTTCTCTCCTCTGGGACAGGAAACTGAAGATCTTTGAGTTGTGGACAGAACAAGACATTTGAGGACGTTATTTTGGACTTTTTGGGAAACTGATCCACATTTTTCACCGTTTTCTGACATTTTAGAGACCAAAACAACTAATCGATTAATCGAGAAAATAATCAACAGATTAATCGACTATGAAAATAATCGTTAGTTGCAGCCCTAGTCAACACGTTGCTATGGTGATGATGCAGATGCACGTAAATGCCCGACGACGGCGGAGGCGGCCTGTGGTGTGGGAACGACGGCGCTCCAAACTGTTGGGGGACATCGGGGGTTTAGAGACACTTGACTGAAAGCCTTCGGTTGAAGCATCTTCCGATGTGACCTGCTGTGTAGTCTCACCGGCCCGTCCCCTGACCAGGTCAGCCTCGGCCCTCCGGGTCCAAGCCAGAAGCGTATTGTTGGGAACGATGTCTAAAATGAGGCCCTAAAACCTGTCAGATCTGACTCCGATGTATTAATTTCCGCGCCTTCTTTGATCGGCCTTAAGTTGACCAGAACACGAGGATCGATCTGAGGCGAGGACACTACAGGCTGTAGTAGTACACTGGCTATCTATCGTACTACTACAGGCTGTAGTAGTACGCTGTAGTAGTACGCTGGCTATCTATCGTACTACTACAGGCTATCTATCGTACTACTACAGGCTGTAGTAGTACACTGGCTATCTATCGTACTACTACAGGCTGTAGTAGTACGCTGTAGTAGTACGCTGGCTATCTATCGTACTACTACAGGCTGTAGTAGTACACTGGCTATCTATCGTACTACTACAGGCTGTAGTAGTACACTGGCTATCTATCGTACTACTACAGGCTGTAGTAGTACAATGGCTATCTATCGTACTACTACAGGCTGTAGTAGTACACTGGCTATCTATCATACTACTACAGGCTGTAGTAGTACAATGGCTATCTATCGTACTACTACAGGCTGTAGTAGTACACTGGCTATCTATCATACTACTACAGGCTGTAGTAGTACGCTGGCTATCTATCGTACTACTACAGGCTGTACTAGACGCTGGCTATCTATCGTACTACTACAGGCTGTACTAGACGCTGGCTATCTATCGTACTACAGGCTGTACTAGACGCTGGCTATCGTACTACTACAGGCTGTACTAGACGCTATCTATCGTACTACTACAGGCTGTACTAGACGCTGGCTATCTATCGTACTACTACAGGCTGTACTAGACGCTGGTTATCTATCGTACTACTACAGGCTGTAGTAGTACGCTGGCTATCTATCGTACTACTACAGGCTGTACTAGACGCTGGTTATCTATCGTACTACTACAGGCTGTAGTAGTACGCTGGCTATCTATCGTACTACTACAGGCTGTACTAGACGCTGGCTATCTATCGTACTACTACAGGCTGTAGTAGTACGCTGGCTATCTATCGTACTACTACAGGCTGTACTAGACGCTGGCTATCTATCATACTATTACAGGCTGTAGTAGTACGCTGGCTATCTATCGTACTACTACAGCCTGTAGTAGTAGTATCATACTACTACAGGCTGTAGTAGACGGTCGTTGCATGATAAAGGATATTCGTGTCGGCACTCCCGGCAGTGCGCATTGGGCTCGCGGTCTTCACCACTTCTGACCCGTACAGGTGCGTCTGGTTAACCCTCCTGCTTTCATAATGTTTCTATATCCGAAATTTGGGTTTCTTTCAACCACATTGTCAAAAAAAATAACATGAATGGTTCCATACAACACTCTTCACAAGTAAAATAAATGATCAGTTCACTACTTTCATTGAATTTGGGTGCTTTTTAGTTAATTAAGTCAATTTTATAGCATCTGAAAAAATTATTGAGAAAAGAACGTTGAAAAAACGTGACAAAAGTGTCAAAAATCAACAACAAAAATGTCAAAATAAGGGAGAAAAAACCCATCAATAACATCGGAAAAAGGGCCATAAAAAATGGAATACGTGTCAAAAAGTAGAAAAGTGACAAAAACATTGGGAAAAGCACCAAAAAAAGTGTTGAAAAAGACAACCAAAACTTTGAAATTTTTAATTTTGAACCCAGAAAAAGAAAAAGTTACGTGGTCGATATGAAGACAACACGACACGATGACCTAAAACTTAATCGCAATTCATTATTTATTCGGCAAATAACGTTCCCATCAACGTGTAAACTTTGAGTCGATATTCATGAAATTCAAACAAATTATTTCTGTTTCCATAACGCATTTTTCATTCAATATCACTTAAAATTGCATAACAACGTGTGGCTGGAAACATAGCTGCTAACACAGTGTCACAATATCACACAAAAAAGTCGTAATATTTGAAAATAAAAGCCTAAATATTGTGATAACTTTCTGACTTGTCTCTCTCAGGAGGATCGCTGTTTGTTTTGGACAGACCGAGCTTCATCTTCCCCCTCCTCTTCCTCCTTCACTCGCCCCTCACCCTCCTCCTCTTCCTCCTCCCTTCCTCCCCTCTCCACCCCTCGCTCGTTCAGACCTCCTCTCTCCTCTACCTCTCTGTCTCCGACATCCTCAGCCGTGAGTCATCTGTCGCCGGGCAGATCAGGGTGAGACTTTAGAAAACGTGTTTTAAGAATATTAATGGTTCCCATGTAACCTTTGTTCTTCTATTCTTTATTCTTATTTTGTACCCCTCTTTTCAAACGTCAACTCCTTCCACATTTTTCAACATAGAAACTTCATCCAGACATTAAAATGTTTAACGCAATTAGGGCATTCCTGCTTCTATACAGAATCTTCATAACCTTCATAATTTCCAAAATATTCAATGTTTTCGGGGAGATTTTCCCCATTTAAGTGAATGGATGGAATGTTCACATTTGACACAAATTCATACATTTTCAATTTGCTTTGGTCTCTACGAGTAGCCAGCGGGGAGACGGCAGTAAGATGAGTGCTTAGGGACCGTCTACAAACTACAACGCCTTAGGGACCGTCTATAAGCTACAGCACCTTAGGGACCGTCTATAAGCTACAGCACCTTAGGGACCGTCTACAAACTACAACGCCTTAGGGACCGTCTATAAGCTACAGCACCTTAGGGACCGTCTATAAGCTACAGCACCTTAGGGACAGTCTACAAGCTAAAACTCCTTAGGGACCGTCTACAAGCTACAACACCTTAGGGACCGTCTACAAGCTACAACACCTTAGGGACCGTCTACAAGCTACACCACCTTAGGGACCGTCTACAAGCTACAACACCTTAGGGACCGTCTACAAGCTACACCACCTTAGGGACCGTCTACAAGCTACACCACCTTAGGGACCGTCTACAAGCTACAACACCTTAGAGACCGTCTACAAGCTACAACACCTTAGGGACCGTCTACACGCTACAGCACCTTAGGGACAGTCTACAAACCCTTAGGGACCGTCTACAAGCTACAACACATTAAGGACCGTCTACACGCTACAACACCTTAGGGACCGTCTACACGCTACACCACCTTAGGGACCGTCTACACGCTACACCACCTTAGGGACCGTCTACACGCTACAACACCTTAGGGACCGTCTACACGCTACACCACCTTAGGGACCGTCTACAAGCTACAACACCTTAGGGACCGTCTACACGCTACACCACCTTAGGGACCGTCTACAAGCTACAACACCTTAGGGACCGTCTACAAGCTACACCACCTTAGGGACCGTCTACAAGCTACAACACCTTAGAGACCGTCTCCAAACTACAACACCTTAGGGACCGTCTACACGCTACAGCACCTTAGGGACAGTCTACAAACCCTTAGGGACCGTCTCCAAGCTAAAACACTTTAGGGACCGTCTACAAGCTACAACACCAAAAATAGATACAACAAAAATATGGATTCATTTAAAGATTAAATAAGGTAGTGTCTCCAAAATAACCTAAATTATAACTTGTCTCCTGCTAGTTGTACTACAGCACTTACTTTTAAAAAAATAAGTTAAATTAATAAGTATTTTTGGTAAACCCTTTAAACTTTAGCACTGTGTGTGTGTGTGTGTGTGTGTATGTGTGTGTGTGTGTGTGTTTCTTACACATTCAAGCTATTGATCCAGTGTAGTGACAGCCTATCAGCATCCAGTATTCACACCTCAGTGTGTTCAGAAATGGCGTTTCTTAAGTTCTCTCTGTTTCAGCAGGACGTCGAGGAAGAGGAGGCAGCTGCTGCAGGCTGAGACTCCGAGGAAAAGGTCATCGTTCATTTCATTTGTCTGACAGCTTTAGTTACTTTACAGACGAATGGTTCCCATGACAACCACGTAGTCGTAATATTTCAAGATTAAAAAGTGGAGTGAAGTTGAACTACATTTAGCTGATAACACATTTACTTCAGCCAGGGGTTTTGAATGCAGGACTTTAACTTGTAGTGGAGTATTTTTTACAGTGTGTATTAGTACTTTTACTGCAGTAAAGTATTTGAGTACTTACCTAAGTGACATTTCTCTCTTCAGACATCCGTGGGTCACATTACAGCCCGAACACAACAAGACGGGTAAGAGAGAGAGGGTGTGTGTGTGTGTGTGTGTGTGTGTGTGTGTGTTAGAGCTGTCAGTCTTCCTCTATAATACTATTCGAATTCCATTTGATATTTTTTCTAATATTCGAATAATTTTCGAATATTTAATGCTCAATTGCAGCCTGTTAAATAATATGTACTACACTACTCAGGCTCATGCATTGTCAATGCCACTCTAAGCATGTGGTTGTTGTTCACGTTCCGTCCACTAGAGGGACTTCCAACATCAGCCTGGCCTTGAGGGGACCTGCACGCAACTCTGTTTACATTCATCTTCACCACGAGCTCACAGCGACAAACGCACATCAACAGAGAACTCTGGAATCAAACATTATCAACAAGTGTAGTGAAGCGGCTCTGTTGTAAAGGCTAACGGTGCTCGGTTAGCACAATGACATCATGTTAGAAAGCACAGCCGAAACGTTTTGTCATAAACTAGCTAGGTAAGTAACAAACGATGCTAACTGCATTAATAACTAAGCCAAACGGGCTGTCACTACTATTTTAGTGATTTATAAGCAACCTGTTTCTTGCAGATTGTCACGTTACTGAGAATACAGCTATTAGAAGGTAGTATATAAGTAGAAGCTAACTCTGACAGCTGTAGGGCAGCTAACATTACCTTTAGCTGTCTTCATGAAGCTCCCAGCTACGCTAACGTTACTGTACCTCGCGACGCAGTTAGAAAACAAGAACGAGCTAACTAATGTTAGCATAAGCATTTTGGTTCAGTGGATGTCGATTTTAAAGTCATGTTAAAACTATGTAATGTTGTACTAACGTTACTCGGTACGTAACGCTAGCTCCGTAATGTTGTACTAACGTTAGTCGGTAGAGGAAGATTAGCGAACGTTTATTATGTATAACGTATATTTATAAAAAAAAAAGAAGTCACATTCGAAAAGTATTGATTTTTTTACTATTCGAATTATATTCAAATTTTGGTATTCGTTCCAACAGCCCTAGTGTCTCTGTGTGTGTGTATATATATATATGTATCTGTGTGTGTGTGTGTGTGTGTGTGTATATATATATATATATTTATCTGTGTGTGTGTGTGTGTGTCTCTGTGTGTGTGTATATATATATATGTATCTGTGTGTGTGTGTGTGTGTGTGTGTGTGTGCAGTGGTTCTGTTTGAAGCCTCGATGGAGTTCCTAGGAAACGCTGACGATGAAGACGAAGATGAAGAAGAGGACGAAGAAGACGCCTCGTCTTTCGTCACCGCCCCCCTCCTCCCAACGATCCCGTCGGTCGCCGTGGAGACGCTGCCGATGCGTTACGACCACGCCCACAGGGAGGAGCAGGCGGTCGCCGTGGTGATGGGCGGGAGGCCGGCCGTCGCGGCCAGGTTTGAGTCGGCCCTGCAGGACTACTACACG
>NC_050189.1:16994627-16999627 GCF_008315115.2 Sander lucioperca
TCAACGTTTTGGTCGCCTTTGACAAACAGGAAGAGATGGAGACTTTTAGGGACTATTTTCAGCGGCGGATGAATCCACATCTGGTGTTTGATGAGGGCTGGTGGATGAAGGTACCAGGGGCCTAAACTTTACCCCCAAAACAACAACAGGAAGTTACACATTACAGCCCTCCTGGTCCTCAGAAAGGTTTCTACATCAGAAAACAAAATCTGAAAAAGTTTAGAAGAAAAAAAGTTTCTAGATCAGAAATTTCTTTTTAACAAATTGTCCCAAAAAGATAACGTGGATGGTTCCCTACGATACTCTTCACAAGTTAAATAAATGATCAGGTCACTACTTTCATGGCGTTTGTCATTAGTTCAGGGTTTAGGCCCCTTTTAGAGTCTTTCAGCTGCGCTGGCTGTGTTTCTGGCAGACGTAGCGCATCCTGACGGAGCAGTGCAGGTCGTTGAGGCGTCCGCTGCTGTGAATGTGAGCGCAGTCTTCGTCTCCGGCGCCAAGACCGTGAGCGGTCCAGCTGTCGGGCTGACCGGGGTTCCAGCGCCTGAAACACAGAAAAACAGTCAGCGCGGTGCGTACGGCGTCCAGCGCCTGAAACACAGAGAACCAGTCAGCGCGGTGCGTAGCAGTCCGGTCCCGGAAGATCACAAAAACATTTTTTTTTAAACGCTGAAAAAAAGTGACGAAAAAAATCTTAAAAATTGTCGAAAAAAATCTGAAAAAATGACAAAAAATGTATGAAAAAAATCTTAAAAATTGTCGAAAAACATCCTAAAAATGGACGAAAAAATCTGAAAAAATGACGAAAAAAATCTTAAAAATTGACGAAAAAATCTGAAAAATTGATGAAAAAAATCTTAAAAATTGTTGAAAAAAATCCTAAAAATTGACGAAAAAATCTGAAAAATTGATGAAAAAAATCTGAAAAAGTGACGAAAAAATTCTGTCAGCGTGGTGCGTAGCAGTCCGGTCCCGGCTCGGGTTCTACAGACAAGAAGGTCCAGAAATATCTGCCTTCCTCCTTCAAAACAAAAGCATTGAGGGAGGGTCTTGGTTGACCCTCCCTCCCATCGTCCTCGGGTCAAATCTGACCCGTTTACAAAATCTTTCTATATCACAACTCTGACAAAAGAACGTTGAAAAAAGTGACCAAAAAAATCTGAAAAAGTGACCCAAAAAAATGGGAAAGAATGTGACAAAATATTTGAATAAAACAACAATAAAATAACAACAAAAATGTTGAAATTTTGACCCAGAAAATCTCAAAGTTGACGGTCGACGGGAAGACGAACGAGGGTTAAAATAAAATCCATGTGGAACGGACGCTGACTTTAGTCGCCTGGTACACGTCACATCACAGACACACACACACACAGACACACACACAGACACACACACACACACACCTTCGGTTCATGATGTACGGCGTGTTGTTGACCCACTCCCACTCTCCTTTCTCATCAGTCAGACCCACCCAGTAGAAGGTTCCAGCAGCGTGACGAATCACAAAATCCTGGAGCAGACAGACAGGCAGGGAGACAGAGAGACAGACAGACAGACAGAGAGAGGCAGACAGACAGAAAGAGAGAGAGGCAGACGGACAGAAAGAGAGAGAGGCAGACAGACAGAGAGAGAGGCAGACAGAAAGAGAGAGACAGACAGACAGGGAGAGAGGGAGACAGAGAGAGAGACAGACAGACAGTGAGACAGACAGACAGAGAGAGAGAGACACAGGAGACAGACAGACCGGGAGAGAGGCAGACAGACAGAAAGAGAGAGACAGACAGGCAGGGAGAGAGGGAGACAGACAGACAGGGAGAGAGGGAGACAGACAGCAGATTTCACTTTCTGGAACTCAAACTTGTTTGACATCAATCCTCCAAACCAGACCCTGGATGACGGTGTCCCACAGGGATCAACTCTGGGTCCCCAAACATTCATTATTATCATTAAATATGGAAGATATCATCTTCCTCCGGTTCCTTCCCCCACAGAGAGGTGACGTTCCACGTCCCCAGAGCCAGCGTCTGCTGCCCGGGTCTGGTCCGTCGAGGCCCCTGACCTTCACTGCCACCCATGTGGCAGCGCACCCGACCCCAGCGGTTCCTCCCACAGGTGGTGGGCTCATGGGTTAGTCTCGGTTCTGGAACCATACTCCTGGATAGGGGTTGGACTCTATTCTTCTCCGGAGTTGCCCAGGGTGTGAGGCGCCGGGCGGGTGTGGGGATACTCACAAGCCCCCGGCTGAGCGCCGCTACGTTGGAGTTTACCCCGGTGGACGAGAGGGTCGCCTCCCTACGCCTGCGGGTTGTGGGGGGGAAAACTCTGACTATTGTTTGTGCGTATGCACCAAACAAGAGCTCGGAGTATTCGGCCTTCTTGGAGACCTTGAATGGAGTCCTGTATGGGGCTCCAGTGGGGGACTCCATAGTTCTGCTGGGGGACTTCAACGCGCACGTGGGCAATGATGGAGACACATGGAGAGGTGTGATTGGGAGGAACAGCCTCCCTGATCTAAACCAGAGTGGTTGTTTGTTGTTGGACTTCTGTGCTAGTCATGGATTGTCTATAACGAACACCATGTTCGAACATAGGGATGCTCATAAGTGTACTTGGTACCAGAGCACCCTAGGCCAAAGGTCAATGATCGATTTTATAATCGTTTCATCTGATTTGAGGCCGTATGTTTTGGACACTCGGGTGAAGAGAGGGGCAGAGCTGTCAACTGATCACCATCTGGTGGTGAGTTGGGTCAGAGGGTGGGGGAAGACTCTGGACAGACCTGGTAAACCCAAACGGGTAGTGCGGGTGAACTGGGAACGTCTGGAGGAGGCCCCTGTCCGACAGACTTTCAACTCACACCTCCGGCGGAGCTTTTCGTGCATCCTTGTGGAGGCTGGGGGCATTGAACCCGAGTGGACAATGTTCAAAGTTTCCATTGCTGAAGCTGCGGCGGGGAGCTGTGGTCTTAGGGTCTTAGGTGCCTCAAGGGGCGGCAACCCACGAACACCGTGGTGGACACCGGTGGTCAGGGAAGCCGTCCGACTGAAGAAGGAGTCTTTCTGGGATATGTTATCCCAGAGGACTCCGGAGGCAGTTGCAAGGTACCGAAGGGCCCGAAGGGCTGCAGCCTCTGCCGTGAAAGAGGCAAAGCAGCGGGTGTGGGAGAAGTTCGGAGAAGACATGGAGAAGGACTTTCGGTCGGCACCAAGGTGCTTCTGGAAAACCGTTCGCCACCTCAGGAGGGGGAAGCGGGGAAACATCCAAGCTGTGTACAGTAAGGATGGGACGCTGTTGACCTCAACTGAGGAGGTAATAGGGCGGTGGAAGGAGCACTTTGAGGAACTCCTAAATCCGACTAATACGCCCTCTATGGTAGAGGCAGAGCTGGAGGATGATGGGGGATTGTCGTCAATTTCCCTGGTGGAAGTTGCTGAGGTAGTTAAACAACTCCACAGTGGCAAAGCCCCAGGGATTGATGAGATCCGTCCAGAAATGCTTAAAGCTCTGGGTGTGGAGGGGTTGTCTTGGTTGACACGCCTCTTCAACATTGCGTGGAAGTCGGGGACGGTGCCTAAGGAGTGGCAGACCGGGGTGGTGGTTCCCCTTTTCAAAAAGGGGGACCAGAGGGTGTGTGCCAATTACAGGGGTATCACACGTCTCAGCCTCCCCGGTAAAGTCTACCCCAAGGTGCTGGAAAGGAGGGTTCGGTCGATAGTCGAACCTCAGGTTGAAGAGGAACAATGCGGATTCCGTCCTGGTCGTGGAACAACGGACCAGATCTTTACTCTTGCAAGGATCCTGGAGGGAGCCTGGGAGTATGCCCAACCGGTCTACATGTGTTTTGTGGATCTGGAGAAGGCGTATGACCGGGTCCCCCGGGAGATACTGTGGGAGGTGCTGCGGGAGTATGGCGTGAGGGGGTCCCTTCTCAGGGCCATCCAATCTCTGTACGACCAAAGCGAGAGCTGTGTCCGGGTTCTCGGCGGTAAGTCGGACTCGTTTCAGGTGAGGGTTGGCCTCCGCCAGGGCTGCGCTTTGTCACCAATCCTGTTTGTAGTATTTATGGACAGGATATCGAGGCGTAGTCGGGGTGGTGAGGGGTTGCAGTTCGGTGAGCTGGGGATCTCATCGCTGCTTTTTGCGGATGATGTGGTCCTGATGGCATCATCGGCCTGTGACCTTCAGCACTCACTGGATCAGTTCGCAGCCGAGTGTGAAGCGGCTGGGATGAGGATCAGCACCTCTAAATCGGAGGCCATGGTTCTCAGCAGGAAACCGATGGAGTGCCTTCTCCAGGTAGGGAATGAGTCCTTACCCCAAGTGAAGGAGTTCAAGTACCTTGGGGTCTTGTTCGCGAGTGAGGGGACAATGGAGCGGGAGATTGGTCGGAGAATCGGCGCAGCGGGTGCGGTATTGCATTCAATTTATCGCACCGTTGTGACGAAAAGAGAGCTGAGCCAGAAGGCAAAGCTCTCGATCTACCGGTCAGTTTTCGTTCCTACCCTCACCTATGGTCATGAAGGCTGGGTCATGACCGAAAGAACGAGATCCAGGGTACAAGCGGCCGAAATGGGTTTCCTCAGGAGGGTGGCTGGCGTCTCCCTTAGAGATAGGGTGAGAAGCTCAGTCATCCGTGAGGAGCTCGGAGTAGAGCCGCTGCTCCTTCGCGTCGAAAGGAGCCAGTTGAGGTGGTTCGGGCATCTGGTAAGGATGCCCCCTGGGCGCCTCCCTAGGGAGGTGTTCCAGGCACGTCCAGCTGGGAGGAGGCCTCGGGGAAGACCCAGGACTAGGTGGAGGGATTATATCTCCAACCTGGCCTGGGAACGCCTCGGGATCCCCCAGTCGGAGCTGGTTAATGTGGCTCGGGAAAGGGAAGTTTGGGGTCCCCTGCTGGAGCTGCTACCCCCGCGACCCGTTACCGGATAAGCGGACGAAGATGGATGGATGGATGGATGGATGGATCATCTTCCTCTGTTTAAAACATCCCATCTAGTTAG
>NC_050189.1:17004627-17012127 GCF_008315115.2 Sander lucioperca
CGCGCTGACTGGTTAAAAAAAAAACTAAAAGCACCCAAATTCAATGAAAGTAGTGAACTGATCATTTATTTTACTTGTGAAGAGTGTTGCATGGAACCATTCACGTTATTTTTTTTGACAATTTGGTTGAAAGAAACCCAAATTTCGGATATAGAAACATTATGAAAGCAGGAGGGTTAACCAGACGCACCTGTACGGGTCAGAAGTGGCGAAGACCGGGAGCCCAATGCGCACTGCCGGGAGTGCCGACACGAATATCCTTTATCATGCAACGACCGTCTACTACAGCCTGTAGTAGTATGATACTACTACTACAGGCTGTAGTAGTACGATAGATAGCCAGCGTCTAGTACAGCCTGTAGTAGTACGATAGCCAGCGTCTAGTACAGCCTGTAGTAGTACGATAGATAGCCAGCGTCTAGTACAGCCTGTAGTACGATAGATAGCCAGCGTCTAGTACAGCCTGTAGTACGATAGATAGCCAGCGTCTAGTACAGCCTGTAGTAGTACGATAGATAGCCAGCGTACTACTACAGCCTGTAGTAGTACGATAGATAGCCAGCGTACTACTACAGCCTGTAGTAGTACGATAGATAGCCAGCGTCTACTACAGCCTGTAGTAGTACGATAGATAGCCAGCGTACTACTACAGCCTGTAGTAGTATGATAGATAGCCAGTGTACTACTACAGCCTGTAGTAGTATGATAGATAGCCAGTGTACTACTACAGCCTGTAGTGTCCTCGCCTCCGATCGATCCTTGTGTTCTGGTCAACTTAAGGCCGATCAAAGAAGGCGCAGGAATTAATACATCGGAGTCAGATCCATAAAGATATGAGGACTGTGTGCTAATCTCAAGGTACCAAGAATCATCTCAAGGTACCAAGGATCATCTTAAGGTACCAAGGATCATCTCAAGGTACTAATGCTGCATTCCAGACACACTTTTTAGCCCGTAAGTTACGACTTCAAGTCACGACTCACGACTTGGTAATATTCCAGACAAAGTCACAACAAACCCTTCTAGCTAGCGTTAGCTAGCGCTGGCTGATACTAACGATTCCTAGTCTGCGACATATTTTGCACTTCATTTCATAAACATTACCTGTAGTAATGCACAATAATGTGTATTATTTTGATTACAATGTGTGGAATTACTTTACGTTGCCTATTTATGTCTATTTATTTTCTATTTCTCACTGTTCCGTTCCAGGGCACTTTCACAAGTAGAAGGTTGTGAAAACACGAGTTACAGGTTGCCTGGAACGCAGCATTAGGATCATCTCAAGGTACCAAAGATCGTACCATGGTACCTTGGTACCTTGGTACGATCCTTGGTACCTTGGGATGATTCTTGGTACCGTGAGATGGTCCTTGGTACCTTGAGATGGTCCTTGGTACCTTGAGATGGTCTTTGGTACCGTGAGATGGTCCTTGGTACCTTGAGATGATTCTTGGTACCTTGAGATGATTCTTGGTACTGTGAGATGGTCCTTGGTACCTTGAGATGGTCCTTGGTACCATGAGATGGTACCTTGGTACCTTGAGATGGTCCTTGGTACCTTGAGATGATTCTTGGCACCTTGAGATGATTCTTGGTACTGTGAGATGGTCCTTGGTACATTGAGATGGTCCTTGGTACCTTGAGATGGTACCTTGGTACCTTGAGATGGTCCTTGGTACCTTGAGATGGTCCTTGGTATCTTGGTATCTTGAGATGGTCCTTGGTACCTTGAGATGGTACCTTGGTACCTTGAGATGGTCCTTGGTACCTTGAGATGGTACTTTGGTACCTTGAGATGGTCCTTGGTACCTTGAGATGGTCCTTGGTACCTTGAGATGGTACCTGGGTACCTTGAGATGGTCCTTGGTATCTTGAGATGGTCCTTGTGTCAGGGTTTTGGTATTTTGTTCTGTCTTATTGTGGTAGTCTTTTTTTTCTGTTATGTTCTGGTTCCTGTTTTATTTGGTAGTCTGTCTTGTCTCCCTTGTCTTGTCTAGTTTACTTCCTGTCTTTGTTTGCTTCCCGCCTTTTTTGATTGTTCTGCCCCACAATGATTTGTTCCACCTGTTGTATCACCTGTCCCTTGTTAGAGTTCATTACCCTGTGTATTTAGTCTCTCTGTTTCCCCTTGTCTCTTGTCGGATTCTTACGTTCTGTTGCTCGTGATGTTTGCTGTGCGCTATGTGTGTACTTGAGTTCTCTGTCATTATCCCTGTCGTGGATTTCCAAGCTCTATGGATTATTGCTTCCAGTAAGTATTTGCTTGTCCATAAATAAATCTCTGTAAAATGCATCTGGGTCCAAGCCTTGCCTACCTTGCGACAGATCCTGACACCTTGGTACCTTGAGATGGTCCTTGGTACCTTGAGATGGTCCTTTGTACCTTGAGATGGTCCTTGGTACCTTGAGATGGTCCTCGGTACCTTGAGATGGTCCTCGGTACCTTGAGATGATCCTTGGTACCTTGAGATGGTCCTTGGTACCTTGAGATAATTCTTGGTACCTTGAGATGGTCCTTGGTACCTTGAGATGATCCTTGGTACCTTGAGATGGTCATTGGTACCTTGATACGGTAACCAGACTAAAGTATTACAGTTTGTTTTGATTGCTAAACGACTTACTCGTTTACGTACGTACACGTACTCAAACCACAGTCTGCATTACCAACAGTCACCTGAGCTAAACAGTTCACATCACCTGCAAAACTCATTCACAGCAACACAACTCTTAACACACGTCTCAGAACAGGCTCAGTGCAGAGAAACACTATGCACAACCCTCACTGAGATACACACACTGTCACTCAGAACACACTGAGAGGACAAACACTAGCATCAAACACCAATACACAAATTACAAACTTTCTCATATTAACAGTTTAAACAAATTGAGTGACTTTACACTTTTTCTACTCAATAGTATATAGATTGTATAATATACCAATTTCTACGTAAGGTAAACAAGAAGGAAAGAAAATCAGCAGTTTTCTTCAATAGGCCATATAGTATTTTGTCTCTGGTAATTTATGGAATTACTGGGAAAAAATCTAAAGGTACGTAACAGTAACAAAGAATAGTGTGACTAATCCTGCCTCTCTCCAGCATCCTGCTGCAAGTTTTCTTCATCACATTGGATGTCTGCATCATCTCTAAATACTAATGAATGTGGTGTTTCCATTGCTTTCACCTGCATTACTTTCTGAAAAACAGTACGAACACAGTTTTACTATTCTAAAGATAAAGTGTTTTTCACAAACCTCAGACATCTGACCTGGACATGTTGGTATCTTTGTTCTTTTACCTGTTTCTCTCAAACAGTACAGTGTATAATTGTTTCCTTCTTATTTGGTGTTTGTATACAAAAAAAGGCTTTCTGAGATTTCTCTGTATAAATACCATATATGTTCACTAACTAGTCTAAAACAAGACACCTGCTTAGGCTTTCAGCTAAAATTGCAATCAGCAGTGTTTGATAGGCACCAGTCTGAAATCTATTCTGTTCTGAATGTGTGGTTAACAGTTGTGACAGCAGCGTGTTAGCATTTGAACAAAGTGCTGTAGATCTACAGTGTTGTGCAGGTTGTGGTTAAAGTCATGGGATAAGTGTGTAGAGTTTTGTAAACTGTGTTCAAGCAATGAAAAACTAACTAGAGTTTGGTCCACATGAACTGCTGCTGGGCAGACTGTATTTAGAGTTTTGCACATGTGACTCCAGTTGTGCCCACTGTCGTTTAGCAATCGAAAAAAACTGTAAGACTTTTTCACAACTTCTTTATTGAAATATTAAGATTTTTGTAGCCAGTTTACGTAGCACATGATGGAAATGCAACAGCAAGAGTAACCATTTTATAAAACCACACATTTTCATTCAATGCACAATACAGCTTCATTCCCCCAAAACAATACTCTGTCTCTGTTTGTACAGATTGAGACACATTTGTTTTAATTTTTTTTTTAAGTTTACAATGAACTCTGTATTTTATTAATTGTATTATTATTGTCTTCTGAGTTTCTGCTCGTCACCAGACCCAATCACCAACTGTCTTTCTGCTCGTTGTGGTGTCTGCTTGGATTATTGAAATATTCCTTATTTTTTATGTTTGTGTGTGTGTGTGTGTGTGTGTCTGTGTGTGTTTGTGAGTGTGTGCGTTTGTGTATCTGTGAGTGTGTGTGTGTGTGTGTGTCTGTGTGTGTTTGTGTATCTGTGAGTGTGTGTGTTTGTGAGTGTGTGTGTGTATTTTTATATGTAATTAACACTGACTGTTTTTGTTCTTGAAATAATTCTCATTTTTTAAATAAAATATCCTGACTGCCTTTCCTGATTTTTTTATTCAAATATTTTGACTTTGTTTTCTTGAATCACTGATGTTGTGTTTCCGATCGATGATGCGTTTCCTGTCCGGCGCTGAAGAGAAGTGTAATGGTTTGTTGGTGTTTGGGTTCCAGATGTTGTTCAGGCCTGCGTGCCGTGTTTCTGGCAGATGAAGCGCATGCTGATGGAGCAGTGGAGGTCGTTGAGGCGTCCGCTGTGATGCAGTTGAGCGCAGTCTTCATCTCCAGGGCCGAGACCGTGTTCGGTCCAGCTGTCAGGCTGACCGGGCACCCAGCGCCTAAAATACACGGTAACACACAGGGAGAAAAAAGTTATTGTTAAAGGTCCCATGAAATGGTGCTCTTTGGATGCTTTTATATAGACCTTAGTGGTCCCTAATACTGTATCTGAAGTGTCTTTTATATAGGCCTTAGTGGTCCCCTAATACTGTATCTGAAGTCTCTTTTATTTAGACCTTAGTGGTCCCCTAATACTGTATCTGAAGTCTCTTTCCTGAAATTCAGCCTTGGTCCAGAATTACAGCCACTAGAGCCAGTCCCACTATGATCTTTCCTCAGGATGTGCCATTTCTGTGTCTGTAGCTTTAAATGCTATTGAGGAGGAGAGGGGGGGGGGGCAAGGTGGAGGGTGTGGCCTCGACCGCTTGTTTGAAAGCCATGATGTCTCTCTGTTTCTCATGGGTGGGCCAAATTCTCTGGGCGGTCAAAGCAGAGAAAGGGGAGGTAACCTTTCCCCTTATGACATCATAAAGGGAAGATTCCTGATTGGCCCATCTGAGCTTTCATTTTCTCAAAGACAGAGCAGGATACCCAGGGCTCGGTTTACACCTATCACCATTTCTAGCCACTGGGGGACCATAGGCAGGCTGGGGGAACTCAAATTAATGTTAAAAAAACTCATAAAGTGACTTTTTCATGCCATGGGACCTTTAAATCACCTTTGTTAAAGCTGACTCTGTTTTCTACGGACATAAAGTTACACTCAACTCACGATTCAATACGATTGTGATCAAATTTCTTTTTTACAGATTTAGCTGCAGACAAATGACTTTTACAACAATTTTTTTCTCATGAAAATAAATAAATAAATAGAAACAAATCTCTTCAAATGAATAAACTAAGAAGACGTAGTGACATCTGAAGTCAAACAAGGTAAATCCTAAATAGATTACACCCTAGAACGTTACAAAACGCCAAAACCGCAGCAACATTCACTTTTTATCTCAACCGGTTTTAATCTTGACACATTTATATCCATGTTTAACCCGTTCACCGTGCAGCGGTACATCCCCGACTGGTCTGAGTCTGGAGACTTTAAGGTCGAGACACAGACCAGACGGCCGACCGTCGGCAGGAAAGCCAGTCGGACTGATCAGCCTCCCAGAGTTGGTCAAAAAAGTGCCTCAGAACACACCAAAGCGTTCGTCCAATCAGCTGCCGGTTTTAATGTTTTGGGCGACAGAACGGATTAACGCCGCCTGCTGTTACGGAGACGTGTTGTTATTGGAGTTTGAGCTATTGAACTCAGGAAAGAGGTACATCAGGGGTCTCAAACTCAATTTACCTGATGGCCGCTTGAGGCAGAGTGTGGGTCAGGCTGGGCCGCGTCAAGTATTCAACAAAAGTATTCTTTGTTTACTTTCTTAAATAAATTTTGTTGCCTCAATAGACATTTTTTAAGATTGGCGACCCGGTTCTTTCTCTCATCTCCCTGGTATGTTGTATACTCCTCAGCATGTCTAGTGGAGTAATGACGTCTGATGTTATATTCCTTGTACACCGCAACTTTCTCTGTGCGTATGAGACATGTAGAGGTGCTCCTGTGCTCGATAACAAAATATTCCGTCTCCCACTTTCACTGAAATTGCCTGAGCTCGTCGCCAACCTTTCTCTTCACGCCACGTTTTGAGAGAGACGTGACTGGAACTGGGTGACGGCAGATATTTTCCGTCACTCTGGAACACGTTTCAACCAAGTGACTGACGTTGATCCTTCCCCAGCTACTTCACGGTTGGCTAGCTTGACAACCGTTGACAACAAACGCCACAGGAAGCTGTCACGAGACTAGCTATGGCGTGGCAAGCGCGGCACACGCAACGACTCAGCAAAAAGGTGCGTTTCAGAACAACAGAAACTAAACTTTGATGTCAAGTAGGGGGAAGGGGGGGCAACAAAATATCATCCCACGGGCCTCAATTTTTGCGAGTTTGAGACCCCTGAGGTACAGGGTTCCTTTCTGCAAATGTAACAGGTATAAGCACTCATTTGTTCCTCTCGCAGTTAAGCTCATGAATGAGCAGCGATGAACATATGACCATGAATTTTATTAATGTACATTTGTGAGTGAATGCATGTATGGATATGAATGAAGGAATTACTGCATATTTTACAATGGATTGTAAGGATATTTATATTTATAAATGGATAAATTAATGGGGTTTTTTTGGGTTTTTTTACTAGCAGCCTTTAGAAAATGGTAATTTGTAATTTGCACAGCTGTTTGAGTAGCCTAGATGTATCTTTTAACTTTAACGTTAACGTTTTTAACCCTGTCTGATGTGTGTCTCTGTTGGTACTCTTGCAGCAATTTCTCTCTGTGTCCAAAACGAATTTCTCCTCAGGGAGACTAATAAAGAGACTTTGACTTTTGACTTCGTATTACGTCTCACGCACGCGCAGAACGTACGCACAATTCGGCGACGCTTTGGTGTGTTCTGAGGCACATTTTTGACCAACTCAGGGAGGCTGATCAGTCCGACTGGCTTTCCTGCTGACGGTCGGTTGGTGTGTAACGGCCTTTAGGAGACTTTACACACACACAGACACACACCCACCTTCGGTTCATGATGTACGGCGTGTTGTTGACCCACTCCCACTCTCCTTTCTCATCAGTCAGACCCACCCAGTAGAAGGTTCCAGCAGCGTGACGAATCACAAAATCCTGGAGCAGACAGACAGACAGGCAGACAGACAGGCAGGGAGACAGGCAGGCAGAGAGAGAGACAGGTAGACAGACAGACAGGGAGAGAAGCAGACAGACACGCAGGCAGAGAGAGAGACAGACAGACAAGGAAACAGGCAGGGAGACAGACAGAGAGACACACAGACAGACAGAGAGAGAGAGACACAGGCAGACAGACAGGAAGACAGAGAGAGAGAGAGACAG
>NC_050189.1:17024627-17029627 GCF_008315115.2 Sander lucioperca
GCCACAGCAGTGGAGGGATGTTGTCCTCTGGATTGGGAGATGTTTGGCTCCAGCTGTTATTTGTTCAGCAGGACGTCTTCGTCCTGGCACGACGCCAGAGACTGGTGCAACGGACACGAGTCCCACCTGGTCATCCTCCTCACCGACGAGGACTGGGTGAGACAGCCGTCTGTCTGTCTGTCTGTCTAACTAGATGGGATGTTTTAAACAGAGGAAGACGATATCTTCCATATTTAATGATAATAATGAATGTTTGGGGACCCAGAGTTGATCCCTGTGGGACACCGTCATCCACGGTCTGGTTTGGAGGATTGATGTCAAACAAGTTTGAGTTCCAGAAAGTGAAATCTGCTGTCTGTCTCCCTCTCTCCCTGCCTGTCTGTCTCTCTCTTTCTGTCTGTCTGCCTCTCTCCCTGTCTGTCTGCCTCTCTCTGTCTGTCTGTCTCTCTGTCTCCCTGTCTGTCTGTCTGCCTCTCTCTCTGTCTCCCTCTCTCCCTGTCTGTCTGTCTCTCTCTTTCTGTCTGTCTGCCTCTCTCCCTGTCTGTCTGTCTGCCTCTCTCTCTGTCTGTCTGCCTCTCTCTGTCTCCCTGCCTGTCTCCCTGCCTGTCTGTCTGCTCCAGGATTTTGTGATTCGTCACGCTGCTGGAACCGTCTACTGGGTGGGTCTGACTGATGAGAAAGGAGAGTGGGAGTGGGTCAACAACACGCCGTACATCATGAACCGAAGGTGTGTGTGTGTGTGTGTGTGTGTGTGTGTGTGTGTGTGTGTATGTGTGTGTGTGTGTGTCTGTGTGTGTAAAGTCTCCTAAATCAGCAGGAAAGCCAGTCGGACTGATCAGCCTCCCTGAGTTGGTCAAAAAAGTGCCTCAGAACACAGCAAAGCGACGCCGGCTTGAGCGTACGTTCTGCGCGTGCGCGAGACGTAATACAAAGTCAAAAGTCAAAGTCTCTTTATTAGTCTCCCTAAGGTGAAATTCGTTTTGGACACAGAGAGAAATTGCTGCAAGAGTACCAACAGAGACACACATCAGACAGGGTTAAAAACGTTAACGTTAAAGTTAAAAGATACATCTAGGCTACTCAAACAGCTGTGCAAATTACAAATTACCATTTTCTAAAGGCTGCTAGTAAAAAAAACAAAAAAAAAACATTAATTTATCCATTTATAAATATAAATATCCTTACAATCCATTGTAAAATATGCATATTCCTTCATTCATATCCATACATGCATTCAGTCACAAATGTACATTAATAAAATTCATGGTCATATGTTCATCGCTGCTCATTCATGAGCTTATCTGCGAGAGGAACAAATGAGTGCTTATACCTGTTACATTTGCAGAAAGGAACCCTGTACCTCAGGGGTCTCAAACTTGCGGCCCGGGGGCCAATTGAGGACCGTGGGATGATATTTTGTGGCCGCCTCCCTTCTTGACATCAAAGTTTAGTTTCTGTTGTTCTGAAACGCACCTTTTTGCTGAGTCGTTGCGTGTGCCGCGCTTGCCACGCCATAGCTAGTCTCTTGACAGCTTCCTGTGGCGTTTGTTGTCAACGGTTGTCAAGCTAGCCAACCGTGAAGTAGCTGGGGAAGGATCAACGTCAGTCACTTGGTTGAAACGTGTTCCAGAGTATAAAATATCTGCTGTCACCCAGTTCCAGTCACGGCTCTCTCAAAACGTGGCGTGAAGAGAAAGGTTGGCGACGAGCTCAGGCAATTTCAGTGAAAGTGGGAGACGGAATATTTTGTTATCGAGCACAGGAGCACCTCTACATGTCTCATACACACAGAGAAATTTGCGGTGTACAAGGAATATAACATCAGACGTCACCAACTCGACCAACTCTGGGAGGCTGATCAGTCTGACTGCCTTTCCTGCCGACGGTCGGCCGTCTGGTCTGTGTCTCGACCTTAAAGTCTCCAGACTCAGACCAGTCGGGGATGTACCGCTGCACGGTGAACGGGTTAAACATGGATATAAATGTGTCAAGATTAAAAGGAGGACTACACGGTGTAGGCAGCACCGACTGGAAAACAGAGTCAGCTTTAACAAAGATGATTTAAAGGTCCCACGGCATGAAAATGTCACTTTATGAGGTTTTTTAACAATAATATGAGTTCCCCCAGCCTGCCTATGGTCCCCCAGTGGCTAGAAATGGTGATAGGTGTAAACCGAGCCCTGGGTATCCTGCTCTGCCTTTGAGAAAATGAAAGCTCAGATGGACCAATCAGGAATCTTCCCTTTATGATGTCATAAGGGGAAAGGTTACCTCCCCTTTCTCTGCTTTGACCGCCCAGAGAATTTGGCCCACCCATGAGAGAGAGAGAGAGACAATAATGGCTTTCAAACAAGCGGTCAAAGCCACACCCTCCACCTTGCCCCTATCTCCTCCTCAATAGCATTTAAAGCTACAGACACAGAAATACCACATCCTGAGGAAAGATCATAGTGGGACTGGCTCTAAGGTCAATATAAAAGAGACTTCAGATACAGTATTAGGGGACCACTAAGGTCTATATAAAAGAGACTTCAGATACAGTATTAGGGGACCACTAAGGTCTATATAAAAGAGACTTCAGATACAGTATTAGGGACCACTAAGGTCTATATAAAAGCATCCAAAGAGCACCATTTCATGGGACCTTTAACAATAACTTTTTTCTCCCTGTGTGTTACCGTGTATTTTAGGCGCTGGGTGCCCGGTCAGCCTGACAGCTGGACCGAACACGGTCTCGGCCCCGGAGATGAAGACTGCGCTCACCTGTATCACAGCGGACGCCTCAACGACCTCCACTGCTCCACCAGGCTGCGCTTCATCTGCCAGAAACACGGCACGCAGGCCTGAACAACATCTGGAACCCAAACACCAACAAACCATTACACTTCTCTTCAGCGCCGGACAGGAAACGCATCATCGATCGGAAACACAACATCAGTGATTCAAGAAAACAAAGTCAAAATATTTTAATAAAAAAATCAATAAAGGCAGTCGGGATATTTTATTTAAAAAATTTGAATTATTTCAAGAACAAAAATAAGAAATATTAATAATACAAATAATAACATACAGAGTTCATTGTAAATGTGTCTCAATCTGTACAAACAGACAGTATTGTTTTTAGGGAATGAAGCTGTATTGTGCATTAAATGAAAATGTGTGGTTTTATGAAATTGTTACTCTTGCTGTTGTATTTCCATTATGTGCTACTTAAACTGGCTACAACACAGAGATGTTCACAAGTCATTTTTTGGAAGTCCAAGTCAAGTCTCAAAACAGTCTCTGTCCATTTGATCTGTCCCTAACACTGTAATGTTAAATCTTATGAATTCATAGCATATCCTGTAGTTACCATCCAGACAGTCCAGTATCAACATCAGTTGTAGGAGAACTTCATGGGGTCTACTTAACACATCCCTCTAGCCCTCTGACCTGTTGAAATATTAACCTAAGTCTGTCATATCATATGGATCCAACTAGAAAGATACTATTAGCCTATTCCCTGCATTAGCACCACACTTTGCGATGGTTAGCTTGTTACCTGTGACGATATATGCTAAATGTTACGTCTCTTTCACTCAAAAAAAATCTAATGTTGAAGTGGAAATCAAGAGAATAGTGGCAGCGCCACACCAGTTACAGAACAACATGCATCTCAGTGTCAGTCCAAATTACGCACAATAAGCAGTTTGAACTCACTGATGTAATGTTATTTACTTATATTATATATTATATAAGTGTTGGTACGCCCAGTGAAACTGAGTCCAGCGTGAGGGAGACCCGACTCAGAGGAGGAGAGGTTAGTGAGGCCAGCGTCTCCACGCATGGATGAAATAATGAAATAGTAAATAGGACTACAGCAACAGAAATATGTGCAGAATTAAGACAGTCAAGATGAGCCAGTGTTGGGTGGACCGGGTACAATCAAAAAAAAAAATATGACCAGTTGGTTAATGTAATAAAATTGGGAGTTGACTGGGCTATTGGGTTTGCGCTGTGTTGTAATGATAAGAAGATAATAATTTTGAATGTCTATACGCCATATGAGTGCATACAAAATGAGGACGAGTACCTCAGTAGATGGGCATTTATCATGTCTTTTATTCAGGACAATTTTGCTCGTTGGTGACATGAATGCTGATGTAACTGATGCCAACTCTTTATTTGGTAATCATTTAATGCAGTTTTGTACAGACAGTGGAGTGATTTTATC
This sequence comes from Sander lucioperca, assembly GCF_008315115.2. Taxonomy (NCBI): domain Eukaryota; kingdom Metazoa; phylum Chordata; class Actinopteri; order Perciformes; family Percidae; genus Sander; species Sander lucioperca. The sequence continues at coordinate 17,028,841 of NC_050189.1, forward strand.
TAGTAAGCTACTATTGCCAAATGATAGTTATACTTATATCAGCGAGGCCTGGCCCTCTACTTCCTGGCTGGACCACTGCCTTTGTACAGTGGATGCCCATGACTCCATCGATATGATGGAGATTGATTATGATCTGGCTACTACGGACCATATACCCTTTCTCATGGTGTTGAACACAGGCAATTTACCAGTGTTGCTGCGTGTGGATAATGGCATTGATATACGGAAAATAAAGTGGTCACAATTGTCTGAGAAAGACCTTAATAAATATGCCAATCATTCTGATGCTCTGCTGGGTAATATTAAGGTCCCAAAAGATGCCTTATTGTGTCGGGATATGAACTGTAAGAATGTACAACACTGTAAGTATCTATGTTCCCTGTATGAAGCTATTGTGGAGTCTCTCGGTATCTCGAGCAGTTCTCTATTTAAACATAGGACAAAAGTTGGAAGGATCATGTGGAAGAGCTCCATGCAGAGGCCCGAAATGCTTTTAAAAAATGGGCTGAGTCAGTCAAAAGCAGGCATGGCCCCTTGTTTGAAAATAAGAAATGCACTAATGCTAGATTTAAATATGCACTTCGTTATATTAAAATAAATTAAAACACTATGAGGTCAGATTCACTGGCATGGAAACTGCAAAAAAAATAATGTTAATGACTTCTGGAAAGAAATAAAAACTATGAATAATTGTCTTCCATCTAATATAGACGGTGTGAGTGGTCCTGATGAAATTTCACAGTTATGGTGGAAACAATATTATGAACTGTTAAACTGTTAAAAGTAA